>NC_134688.1:108573027-108643027 GCF_050947455.1 Rhinoderma darwinii | reverse complement strand
TTAGACGATAGCCACACCAGATCCCCGACCATAAACAAGGGGTTAGCAGAACGTCTTCTATCTGCCTGAGTTTTTTGTATGCTCTGGGACGCCTCTAGGTTCTTCTGAACCTGGGCCCAGACTGTGCACAGTTCCCGATGAACGACCTCTACCTCGGGATTGTTGGAACTACCAGGTGAAACGGAGGAGAACCGTGGATTAAACCCAAAATTACAGAAAAAGGGGGAGACCCCTGATGAGTTACTGACCCGGTTATTAAGGGAAAATTCAGCGAAGGGAATGAATGAGACCCAATCATATTGACAGTCAGAGATAAAACACCTTAAATATTGTTCTAGAGACTGATTAGTCCTCTCGGTTTGGCCATTAGTTTCAGGATGGAAGGCAGAGGAGAAGGACAGATCAATCTCCAACTTTTTACAGAAGGCTCTCCAAAACAAAGAAACAAATTGTACCCCTCTGTCAGAAACAATATTGACAGGGACCCCATGGAGACGCAGGATGTGTTTGACAAACAAGGTAGCTAACGTCTTAGCATTGGGTAGTTTTTTGAGGGGCACAAAGTGGCACATCTTACTGAAGCGGTCTACTACAACCCACACCACCGACTTGCTTTGAGATGGAGGCAAATCGGTGATAAAATCCATGGAGATATGGGTCCAAGGTCTCTGGGGAATGGGCAAAGAACGTAGTAAGCCCGCTGGTCGGGACCTGGGAGTCTTGGACCTAGCACAAACCTCACAAGCGGCGACGTAGGCCTTAACGTCTTTAGGCAACCCAGGCCACCAATAGTTTCTAGCAATGAGGTGCTTGGTACCCAGGATGCCTGGATGACCAGATAGTGCGGAGTCATGATTTTCCCTAAGTACCCTTAGCCGGAATTGCAGGGGAACAAACAGCTTGTTCTCAGTTAGGTTCCCGGGAGCTGAACCTTGATCAGCAGCAATTTCAGAGACTAAATCAGAATCAATAGAGGAAATGATTATACCTGGAGGCAAAATACAAGCAGGATCTTCCTCCAAAGGAGGGCTGGCCATGAAGCTACGCGACAGTGCATCAGCCTTAATATTTTTAGACCCAGCCCTATAGGTAACCAAAAAATTTAATCTGGTAAAAAATAACGCCCATCGAGCTTGTCTCGGGTTTAGCCTCCGGGCCGATTCTAGGAAAACCAGATTCTTGTGGTCGGTAAGGACCGTTACCTGGTGCCTAGCCCCCTCCAGGAAGTGGCGCCACTCTTCAAATGCCCATTTAATGGCTAAGAGTTCGCGGTTGCCAATATCATAGTTACTCTCAGTTGGCGAAAACTTCCTGGAGAAGTAGGCACAGGGACGGAGATGGGTGAGGGACCTGGTACCCTGGGACAAGACAGCCCCCACTCCCACCTCGGACGCGTCAACCTCCACGATAAATGGCTCCATTTGGTTGGGCTGAACCAACACCGGGGCTGAGATAAAGCACTTCTTAAGGGCCTCAAAAGCCTGGACAGCCTCAGGAGGCCAGTGGAGGAGATCAGCACCCTTGCGAGTGAGGTCCGTAAGAGGCTTAGCGATGACCGAGAAGTTAGCAATAAATCTCCTGTAACAATTAGCGAACCCCAAGAAGCACTGTAACGCCTTTAGGGAGGCAGGTTGGACCCATTCCGCCACAGCCTGGACCTTGGCGGGGTCCATGCGGAATTCATGAGGAGTGAGGATTTGACCCAAAAATGGTATCTCCTGCACCCCAAACACACATTTTTCGGTCTTCGCAAACAGTTTGTTTTCCCGAAGGACCTGGAGCACCTTCCTGACATGCTCAATGTGGGAGGACCAGTCCTTGGAAAACACAAGTATGTCATCAAGGTACACTACAAGAAATACCCCCAGGTAATCCCTTAAAATCTCATTTATGAAATTCTGGAAGACCGCGGGAGAATTACACAACCCAAAGGGCATGACGAGGTATTCGAAATGACCTTCGGGCGTGTTAAACGCAGTCTTCCACTCATCCCCCTCTTTGATGCGGATAAGGTTATACGCCCCCCGTAGAGCAAACTTAGAGAACCATTGGGCCCCCTGAACCTGATTAAAGAGATCAGGAATCAAAGGAAGGGGATACTGGTTCCTTACAGTGACCTTATTCAAGTTACGGTAGTCAATGCATGGCCTAAGACCACCATCCTTCTTCCCTACGAAGAAGAAGCCAGCACCTACCGGAGAAGTAGAGGGGCGAATGTAACCCTTGGCCAGGCATTCCTGGATATACTCTCTCATGGCTTCACGTTCGGGACAAGAGAGATTAAATATCCTACCCTTAGGGAGCTTAGCTCCTGGTACCAAATCGATAGCGCAATCGTATTCTCTATGAGGAGGTAACACTTCGGAGGCCTCCTTAGAGAAAACATCAGCGAAGTACTGAACAAACTCAGGTAGCGTGCTCACCTTCTCAGGGGGAGAAATAGAATTAACAGAAAAACATGACGTCAAGCATTCATTACCCCATTTGGTAAGATCCCCAGTATTCCAGTCAAACGTGGGATTATGCAACTGCAACCAGGGAAGGCCTAAAACCAAATTGGACGATAATCCCTGCATCAACAGTACAGAGCACTGCTCCAAATGCATGGAGCCAACAAGGAGTTCAAAAACAGGGGTATGCTGTGTAAAATAACCATTAGCAAGAGGAGTGGAGTCGATACCCACTACCAGGACAGGTTTAGACAAATCAATTAAAGGCATAGCTAGAGACATAGCAAATTCCACAGACATGATATTAGCACATGACCCTGAATCCACGAAGGCACTGCCGGAAGCAGACCTACCACCAAAAGAGACCTGAAAGGGAAGCAAGATTTTATTAAGTTTCATATTTACGGGAAATACCTGTGCGCCCAAGTGACCTCCCCGATGATCACTTAGGCGCGGATGTTTTCCGGCTGCTTATTCTTACGCCTAGGACAGGTGTTCACTTGATGCTTGTCATCCCCACAATAGAAGCAGAGACCATTCTTCCTGCGGAACTCTCTACGTTGTTGGGGGGACACGGAGGCCCCTAGTTGCATAGGTACCTCCGAGTCTTCCGTGGAAGAACGAAGCAACGGAACCTCGGGAGGCATCATGAGGGAGTCAGAGGAGAAAACACATAAACGTTCACGTTGTCGTTCCCTGAGACGTCGGTCAAGTCGTACCGCTAAAGCCATAACCTGGTCTAGGGAGTCAGAAGAGGGATAGCTAACTAGCAGGTCTTTCAGGGTGTTCGACAGACCCAACCTAAACTGGCACCTTAAGGCATGGTCATTCCACCGAGAAGCTACGCACCACTTCCTAAAGTCAGAGCAATACTCCTCAACAGGTCTCTTACCCTGACGTAAGGTCACCAGCTGACTCTCTGCAAAGGCAGCCCTGTCAGTCTCGTCATAAATGAGTCCGAGAGCAGAAAAGAAAAGATCAACGGAGGAAAGTTCAGGGGCGTCAGGAGCCAAGGAGAAGGCCCATTCTTGGGGACCTTCCTGGAGCCGGGACATAATTATACCCACCCGCTGGCTCTCAGAACCTGAGGAGTGGGGCTTTAAACGAAAATAGAGCCTACAACTCTCCCGAAAGGAGAGAAAAGTCTTCCGGTCCCCTGAGAACCGGTCAGGCAACTTGAGGTGGGGTTCAAGAGGTGAGGTGAGGGGCACTACCATGGTAGCATCAGGCTGGTTGACCCTCTGAGCCAGGGCCTGGTCCTGTAGGGAGAGACCCAGCATTTGCTGAACTAGGGTCTCAAGGGGGTCCATACTGGTGTGAGGGACCAGGGTAGAGTAGGTATATGGGCTTGTGATTATGTAATGACAGGGATAGGGAAACAGACAAGTGAGCCCTAATCTACCCGCCACTCAGTCCCTGCCTACTTGCAACGACCCGCCCTAGGCGACGGGGTACAACTGGGCGACGGTCCCTACACTCAGTAAGTGCACGACAGACAACCAGACAAGGAAACACAGAACAAAGGGAAACGGGGCAGTTGCCCATGGCAACACCGTGAGCAACAAGAGTAGTGAACAAGCCGAGTCAAACCAGGAGTGTACGAGGTACCAAACGCAGAGCAGGAGAGTAGTAGTAAGCCAGGGTCAATATGAAGCAGGGACAAGTAGTACTACAGATGTTATTGTCACGACCAATGTGTTGTGGACCCACTGTGTTAGGGTATGTTTACACACTGAGCACCGGGGATTCCACCGCTCCAGGAGAAGTTCCTGACGTCACTGTTCATATATAGACAGTGACATCAGGGACTTTTCCTGGAGCGGAATCCCCGGACACAGCTTCGGCAATGCTGTGGCCGGGGATTAAGGATTCCGCTCCTACAGGGAGCAAAAAAATCTCCTCCTCCTTCTCCACTCATGCACTAGTTTGGATGTTGGGATGGACGTGGGAGTTTTTATTTTTTGTGAACCCACTGGATATAAATGCAAGCTGTATCTTGTAATATATGCAATACGCCATGAGTAAGGACATGTGATTTGTCTGAAACGCATGGTCCCGCTACCTGATGCATCCACCCCTTTGTATATGGACTTTTTAATATATTTGGAATAAAATTGAAATATTACTTCCTTTTAAACCCAGCGCTGGATCAAGTTTCTCTTTTTCTGCTTATATTTAAACTACTCCTATTTAGTTTTAGCCTCTTTATTAGTAGTTGTTCCCAGTCTATGTGCTGGAGGGCAATCTTCAACCTGGAAAAATGTGCCCTTTTAAAAGGAAGTGTTTTTACTTTCCAAATAATGTCCGATATTTTGCTGCTTATATGGCATGAAATTGTTGTGCCATTTGACTGAACCTGAATAGGTGGACAAATGACAGATTTTGTGACCTCTATCATATGCAGTTAATGAAAGTACTTTTCCAATCTGATATATGTCAGACCTAATAGAAAATTAGTTTTTGAGGAAACGGGGACATTTAATGTGATAGCAAAGAAAAAAACACCCAAAAAACTTGGAAAACTGATATTACAAAACTTAGGCTGGGTTTACACTGAGTTTTTTGTAGGCAGAAAATCTGCCTCAAAATTCAGTTTGGAATTTTGAGGCAAATTTTGCTCTGCCTGCACGCCGATTTTCGTGGCGTCTTTCGCCCGCGGCCATTGAGGGCTGCAGGCATAAAACGCAGAGAAATACGCTTTCTCTGCCTTCCAATGATGTCAATGAGAGGTCAGAGACGTAAATGCCCGAAGATAGGGTATGCCGCTTTTTTCTCCGGCGATCTGTTTTTTCCGCTAGCGGGAAAAAAACGCCTCTGCCTCTCATTGAAATCAATAGGAGGCATTTTCGGGCGTTTTTTGGTGCGTTTTCAAAAAACGTCTCAAAAAACTCTGTGTGAACTTACCTTTAGTGTACTTAGTTATTTCTTGAAGTCTAGTACAATAAGTCAAAAAGATATATAAGAACAACATTTTCGGGGTAAAAAAGACAATGTTTTTTGGTTTTTTTTCCACTTCTGCAGAGCTGTTACTGGCTTTTGTGCCCCCTCCTTCACCCGCCTCTCTTCAACCCATCATCACTATGACATCAGCATTTCAGGCTTCAGTCCAAAACATCTGCAGATATAATGAGCTCAGCTACAGGGCGGCAAAGGAGTAACATATTCCACAAACAAGGGAATGAGGGGATCAGCGGCAGAGGAGGTGAGAGCAGCCAATGCAATAACACAGGGAGCAGCACTAAGGGCTTGAAATTAAGGGTCAAAGAAGTTCAAAGAAGGTGTGAAAAGAGCACAGAACCAAAAATAAGAGTGTGTTAGGCAGAGGGAAACAGGCAAGGACACACACTGGGAAACATCCCATTGGCATAGCAGCAGTTAAGCAACAGGAAATAAAGATGGATTGAGAGGAAGAAGTCGTTACACTCATGGAAAAGAAAAGCAGATCCAGGGGAGGACTAGACAAAAAACGGTGGAAAGTGTCACTTGCAACAAATAAGTGCAGAAAAAGGAGAACTCATACATATGTATTAACTTGTAATGTGCGTATTTGTGTATACAAGTGTATATGTTACACAATGTACAATAAAGTTCTTATAGTATTGAGTAACTTAGGCTTCGTTGACATCACCGTCAGCGTCCCGTTCCGACGTTCTGTCTCAGCTTTCCGTCGGAACGTAACCCTGACTGACACGTTTCCATCACCATTGATTTCAAGTCGACTATGCTATTGATTCCGTCAAAACAACGGAACTCTTGCACAACTGAGACAAACGGAAACCATTGGGACCGGATCCGTCACCATTGAAATCAATGGTGATGGAAACGGTAAACTATGGTTTCCATTTGTGTCTGTCGGAACAGAGCCATAGCGCAGATGTGAACGAAGCCTTAGGCATGTCATTGCAGATAATATCTCTTCTGTCTTTAATATATAAACTTCAGCTATCTGTACTCAGGTATGGGCATAGTATTACATTAGTTTTAGCTCATCTGTATGGTAATGAGGGGTTATTAATAAACATAATATCATAAATGGGGAATTCTGTTTGATGTCATTATAGGTTCTCCAACTTTTCCACCCACAGTCTAAGAACCTTTAATGGATTAGTAGATGTCTACCAGTCGTCACTAAGACATCTATGTGGGCACTAAAATCTCATAAGTACTGGACACACAGATTTTTCAGACTTTTTAAATGTTCTGTGCAGGCTTCTGTCCAGTCACCAGATGAGGCTGTATAAGTCAATCTAAAAAAACAATGGGAGATTTAATGGCTGGTTAAGAAATTGTATACATCTGAATAAATTAAAAACATTTGCTGGACTATAAATGGAACTAATTTAATTGTATTAACTTCTTGTTGCTTATACAGCACCAACATATTTCACAGCATCATACAGGGATTGTCACCACTCCCATCAGTTCTTGACGCCAAGGGGTCTCACAATCTAATTTCTCTGTCTCTCACACACATTAGAGCCTATTTCATAGGACGCCAGTAAACATATCAGTATGTTCCCTTTTGTTTGATTCAAACCTAGGACGCCAGTGCCATTAGGCAACTGTGCTAACTACTGAGCCACCATTATTTTTAAACATTGTCCTGGCATGTATGTACAAACTTAGTACTAAATACATATATTTAGCCTAATTTGCAATATATATTCCTGTTTTTCCTTCCATTACATTTGGAGGGTTGAACAGAAAATAAAGGATAATTAAAATTATTTATCTATTTTTATGTTCACTTAATTTAATCAATCAAGAACGCTGCTGTTTTACTTTGCTTTTTATACATCCATAACGTTGAAGTTTTCTCTGTTTTGCATGTAATAGAACAAGTATGGATAAATGTCAGAGTATGTAATCCCTTAGCTGGGCCCCTAGGTTCAAAGGAGTCCCAGGCTCCTGAAATCTACAAACTGGTAGATATGTTAGGAATTCTGGTTTGGATAGGGGGGGCTCGGAATGGGTCCCAGCTGTGCTAGCTATTGCTGGGGAATGCTCCCCCCACCACTGCCACACACAGTCACTACGGAACAGCCAACACAACACAGGGAGTGTTAGGCTATCTTCCTCTGACTGGCTATGTCACATTCCTTACAAGTCTCCATTTACAGGATGCGGCCCCAGGAAGACTTGACATAATACTTTGAACTGGGGACCTTTAGCTTTATAGGTTTTGCCTGTCAACATTTCTGGTCATTAAGTCTAAATAACCAATACTGCTCTTCCAGAATAAAATCTGTGAAATCTTTTTTTGTAATGTAACAATACAATTTCTATCAACTACTTATGTATAAAAGCAGCAGTAAACATAGACATGTTTCCCTAATAACACTGCCCGAAAACTTGTCCCCTTTCACATAAATTTGCATTAGACTTGTGGTTTCATAGTTGGAACTCAGTGGTTTTGGCACAGTGGAGCCCCCTGGACTAAAGCAAGGTAAAAAGAACATAAAATAAAGAAAACATATGGGCTCCTAACTTCAACTCAGTTTACAAACTAAACAACAAAGTATAAATATTGCACATGAAATATAGAATTACTGAGAGCAAAGTACAGAGACGAGGAGCAAGTGAATAAATGGCTGAACTATTGTTTTCAATCAAAAAGTATAGCAACATTACAGATGTAATAACTAATACAGCTGCCAAATAAAATACCATGTAATCTAGAAAAGGGAGTCTGTGATAAATTTGGACTGCTATAATAAGCTGGGCCTTCTCCATGCAAAGCAATAGCAATTGTACAACAAGTAAGATACAACCCATACACAAGGTATAGATCAACAATATAAAAATATACTTTATTAGAAAATGTATCAAGTTACATTCTTAGAAAATGTGGCAGAGTATACACAGATAAAAGGCAACAGTATCCCATGTTAGTCCGTTGAAAATATATCATAGTAATAAGTTCATAGTTCCAGGTATCACACACACGGAGAAAATGTAATGCTAAACCAATGCAAAAAAAAAAGCTAGGTAATGAAGTTGCAGCTTCCCAAGTGGACACAGCGAAAAAGAATCATCAATGGTAATAACATTACAAAAGGTAAACATAACTATCCCGTGTGTACCACAAGGTGTAGCAAGTGAACATAACACTAAAAGAACTATGATCCAGCCCCAGCCCGCATTTCGCCTTCAACAGCTTAGTCTGGGGTTGTGGCAACAGTGTGTGATCTACAGATTACATAGTACATTAGATCAATGTGATACCTAAGGTCCTGTTGACACAGAGTTTTTTGACGCGGAAACCGCATCGAAAAAAGCGCCAAAAAATGGCCGAAATCGCCTCCCATTGATTTCAATGGGAGGCGGAGGCGTTTTTTTCCCACCAGCGGTAAAACCGGCTCACGGGAATAAGAAGCGACATGCCCTATCTTCGGGAGTGTTCATCTCTGACCTCCCATTGACATCAGTGGTTTTTCGCTGCGTTTTTGCCTGCGGCGCTCAATGGCCGTGGCCTAAAAATGGCGCAGCAAATGCCGTGCAGGCAGATCAAAATTTGCCTCAACATTCCAGAATTTTGAGGCAGAATTTTCAGCCTACAAAAAAATCTGTGTGAACATACGCTAAAAGGGGTTTTACCATAATCAATATTTATCTTCTATCCACAGGATAGGTGATAAATATATGATTGGTGGGTGTCCGACCGCTGGGACCCCCAATGATCACAAGACTGGGCTTACCTTGCCATCCATGTGAGTCACATATGTATGGTGTGTTACTACGCATACCGCTCCATTCATTTCTATAGGGTTGCTAAAGATAGTGCTCGAAAGCCCCATAGACGATTGGTCACCCCCAGAGTTGGTAAGATTTTTGTGCACCTTAGGCAACAAGTATAGCATTGGCACAATAAGGTGAGACACTAATAATCCATTAAACAGTTTTTGTATAATCCTCTTCTACGAAACTGTGATCAGTATCTTGATCAACTTCATTTTGAAAAACTGGAGTGGATTGCTATACTCTGTCTGATAACAATCACTGTTATTCACTTGTCGATATGACTCCTTCCTATACATATGAACTGACCATATCACAATATTGACACCCTTATTTGCAAAATTTTAAAAAAATAATTATTTTTTTTTTTCCCTTGCAGATTCGTTCCAGCTGAGCAGCTGAAGAGGGGGAAGGGGTTAACTGGACACAGGTGGTATAAATTAGTCAGCAGACCTCATTTTGAGCTTGCTCTTTCTGAGCTTGGTGGTTTAAGTGGCTTGTGAACTAAGTGGAGTTCTAAAACCGGAGTTGCAAAGAGGAGTTGAAGCCCCAGTAAGTACTCTTCTTTTCTTTTACTTTGACAATTGTTCGCTGTTTTGGTGTAACTTGGATAATGGATAGCAAGATTGGAGGTTTTCTTCAGTGCACAGTTTGTCATATGTATACACGACTGGAGCCGGAGTTCCAGGGTGAATATCTCTGTGGCAGATGTGAGCATGTTGGTCACCTGGAAGCTCGCATTAGAGATCTGGAGGAGCAGAATGCAACACTGAGGAAGATAGACAAATTTGAGCGGAGCTTGCTGCTCACAGAGCATGCAGTTAGTGGGTTCGAACTGGAGGGTGAAGACATGGGTGAGCAGGATCAGGTAAGTAGCTGGGTTAATGTAGTTAGGGGCAGTAGAAAGGGGTCAAAGACAAGGAAGGCCGATCCGGTTTCTGGCATTCCAAGCAAAATTGCCAGGTTGGGTTATGATGCGAGGGTGTCAGTCTCAGAAATGGCAGCCCTAGTGGATACTGATCTCCCTAACAGCCGGGAGAACAGCCCAGCTAGTAGTCGGCGGGATGGTAATGCAGGTAAGCCAAGACAATTGATAGTTGTAGGGGATTCTATAATCAGGAGGACGGATAGAATAATTTGTCGCCAAGACCGCCTCAACCGAATGGTTTGCTGTCTCCCTGGTGCCAGGGTTCGGCATGTGGTGGAACGGGTGGACAAATTGCTGGGAGGGGCTGGTGATGATCCAGCTGTTGTGGTCCATGTCGGTACCAATGACAGAATAAATGGTAGGTGGAGGAGCCTTAAGAATAATTTTAAAGAACTAGGCTACAAGCTGAAGGGAAGGACCTCCAAGGTTGTATTCTCAGGAATACTGCCTGTGCCATGCGCATCACAGGAAAGACAGCGGGAGCTCAGGGAGTTAAATGCATGGCTTAAGTCTTGGTGTAGAGGAGAAGGATTTGGGTTCCTAGAGCACTGGGCTGACTTTTCATTGGGGTACAAACTGTATTCTGCAGATGATTTGCACCTAAATGGAAGGGGGTCCGCTGTGCTGGGGGAGAGAATTCTAGCTGGGGTGGCGGAGTGTTTAAACTAGGGCTGAGGAGGGAGGCCAATGTAGGAAATAAAGGGGTAGTTAGGTTAGAGAGGGGTCAGACTATATTGGTGG
The DNA here is from genome assembly GCF_050947455.1 of Rhinoderma darwinii. Lineage (NCBI taxonomy): Eukaryota > Metazoa > Chordata > Amphibia > Anura > Rhinodermatidae > Rhinoderma > Rhinoderma darwinii. The sequence goes on along the minus strand of NC_134688.1, from coordinate 108,632,170 downwards.
GGGGAGAGACAGACGGTGGGGAGAGGACTATGCAACAAGATAAGGAGATCCTTTCGTTACAAAACAGCAGTGAAAATAAAAAGGCCCAAATGTCAAATAATCACATTTCTGATAGTGAAATTGAAACATTTAAAGGCAAGTTAAAGTGTATGTTCACAAATGCCAGAAGTCTAGCAAGCAAAATGGGGGAGCTGGAGGCCTTAATACTGGAAGAAGATATAGATATAGTTGGTGTTGCTGAAACATGGCTGGACTCTTCACATGACTGGGCTGTAAATCTACAGGGTTTTACACTGTTTCGGAAAGACAGGGCAAATAGGAAAGGTGGTGGTGTATGTCTGTATGTGAGAAGCGATATGAAGGTGAGTGTAAATGAGACATTAGAGGGTGAATACTGTGAGGAGGTTGAAACCTTGTGGGTGGAATTACAAAGGGAAGTAAACACTGAAAAAATTACTTTTGGTGTAATCTATAGACCCCCCCAATATAACTGAGGAGATGGAAGGTCAAATATATAAACAGATGGAGCGGGCTGCACAGGCGGGTACTGTTGTGATAATGGGAGATTTTAATTTCCGGGATATTAATTGGTGTCATGGTTCGGCTTCAACTGCAAAGGGGAGACATTTCCTCAACCTGTTACAGGAAATTTTTATGGGCCAGTTTGTGGAAGACCCGACTAGAGGTGAAGCTCTGTTGGATCTGATCATTTCTGATAATGCAGAGCTTGTTGGGAATGTCAATGTTCGTGAAAACCTCGGTAACAGTGATCATAATATAGTTACATTTTACCTATACTGTAAAAAACAAACGCAGGCTGGGAGGGCAAAAACATTTAATTTTAAGAAAGCCAATTTCCCCAGGATGAGGGCTGCAATTCAGGATATAGACTGGGAAGAACTAATGTCAAATAATGGGACAAATGATAAATGGGAGATTTTCAAATCTACCTTGGGTAATTATAGTGCAAAATGTATTCCTACAGGTAACAAGTATAAACGACTAAAATTAAACCCCACATGGCTTACACCTTCTGTGAAAGGGGCAATACATGACAAAAAAAGGGCATTTAAAAAATACAAATCTGAGGGTACAGCTGTAGCCTTTGTAAAATATAAAGAGCTTAATAAAATCTGTAAAAATGTAATAAAATCAGCAAAAATACAAAATGAAAGGCAGGTGGCCAAGGATAGTAAAACAAATCCTAAAAAATTCTTCAAGCATATAAATGCAAAAAAGCCAAGGTCTGAACATGTAGGACCCCTAGATAATGGTAATGGGGAGTTGGTCACAGGGGATCAAGAGAAGGCAGAGTTACTAAATGGGTTCTTCCGCTCTGTATATACAACAGAAGAAGGAGCAGCTGATGTAGCCGGTGCCAGTGCTGTTAATATATCAGTTGATATACTGAATTGGATGAATGTAGATATGGTCCAAGCTAAATTAAATAAAATAAATGTACACAAGGCCCCGGGACCAGATGGGTTACACCCTAGAGTTCTTAAAGAGCTTAGTTCAGTTATTTCTGTCCCCCTCTTCATAATATTTAGAGAGTCTCTCATGAGTGGTATAGTGCCAAGGGACTGGCGCAGGGCAAATGTGGTGCCTATTTTCAAAAAGGGCACTAGGTCTTCGCCGGGTAATTATAGACCAGTAAGCTTAACATCAATTGTGGGGAAAATGTTTGAGGGGCTATTGAGGGACTATATACAGAATTATGTGACAATAAATAGTATTATAAGTGACAGCCAGCATGGTTTTACAAAAGACAGAAGCTGTCAAACCAACCAGATTTGTTTTTATGAAGAGGTAAGCAGAAGTCTAGACAGAGGGGCCGCTGTGGATATAGTGTTTTTGGACTTTGCAAAGGCATTTGACACTGTCCCTCATAGACATCTAATGGGTAAATTAAGGACTATAGGTTTAGAAAGTATAGTTTGTAATTGGATTGAGAATTGGCTCAAGGACCGTATCCAGAGAGTTGTGGTCAATGATTCCTACTCTGAATGGTCCCCAGTTATAAGTGGTGTACCCCAGGGTTCAGTGCTGGGACCACTATTATTCAACTTATTTATTAATGATATAGAGGATGGAATTAATAGCACTATTTCTATTTTTGCAGATGACACCAAGCTATGTAATATAGTTCAGACTATGGAAGATGTTTGTGAATTGCAGGCAGATTTAAACAAACAAAGTGTTTGGGCGTCCACTTGGCAAATGAAGTTTAATGTAGATAAATGTAAAGTTATGCATCTGGGTACCAACAACCTGCATGCATCATATGTCCTAGGGGGAGCTACACTGGGGGAGTCAATTGTTGAGAAGGATCTGGGTGTACTTGTAAATCATAAACTAAATTTCAGCATGCAGTGTCAATCAGCTGCTTCAAAGGCCAGCAAAATATTGTCGTGTATCAAAAGAGGCATGGACTCGCGGGACAGGGAGGTAATATTACCACTTTACAAAGCATTAGTGAGGCCTCATCTAGAATATGCAGTCCAGTTCTGGGCTCCAGTTCATAGAAAGGATGCCCTGGAGTTGGAAAAAATACAAAGAAGAGCAACGAAGCTAATAAGGGGCATGGAGAATCTAAGTTATGAGGAAAGATTAAAAGAACTAAACCTATTTAGCCTTGAGAAAAGACGACTAAGGGGGGACATGATTAACTTATATAAATATATGAATGGCGCATACAAAAAATATGGTGAAATCCTGTTCCATGTAAAACCCCCTCAAAAAACAAGGGGGCACTCCCTCCGTCTGGAGAAAAAAAGGTTCAACCTGCAGAGGCGACAAGCCTTCTTTACTGTGAGAACTGTGAATCTATGGAATAGCCTACCGCAGGAGCTGGTCACAGCAGGGACAGTAGATGGCTTTAAAAAAGGCTTAGATAATTTCCTAGAACAAAAAAATATTAACTGCTATGTGTAGAAATTTTTTACTTCCCCTTTCCCATCCCTTGGTTGAACTTGATGGACATGTGTCTTTTTTCAACCGTACAAACTATGTATGTAACTATGTAACTATGTAACTAGGTAACTATGTAACTATGTAACCTTAAAGAGGCTCTGTCACCACATTATAAGTGCCCTATCTCCTATATAAGGAGATGGGCGCTGTAATGTAGGTGACAGTAATGCTTTTTATTTAAAAAAAACGATCTATTTTCACAACGTTAGGAGCGATTTTGGTTTATGCTAATGAGCTTTCTTAATGCCCAAGTGGGCGTATTTTTACTTTCGACCAAGTGGGCGTTGTACAGAGGAGTGTATGACGCTGACCAATCGGCATCATGCACTCCTCTCCATTCATTTACACTGCACTAGCAATATAGTTATATCACTATGTGCAGCTACATACACAAGCACTAACATTACTGCAGTGTCCTGATAATGAATACACATGACCATCCAGCCTGGACGTCATGTGTACTCAGAATCCTGACACTTCTGAATCTTTTTTGTGAGATTCCGGCAAGTGAAACTAAATCTCGTTTAGCTCCGTAATCTCGCGAGATTTCGTTTGACTTGCCGGAATCTCACAAAAAAGATTCAGAAGTGTCAGGATTCTGAGTACACATCACGTCCAGGCTGGATGGTCATGTGTATTCATTATCAGCACACTGTAGTAATGTTAGGGCTTGTGTATGTAGCTGCACATAGTGATATAACTATATCGCTAGTGCAGTGTAAATGAATGGAGAGGAGTGCATGATGCTGATTGGTCAGCGTCATGCACTCCTCTGTACAACGCTCACTTGGTCGAAAGTAAAAATACGCCCACTTGGGCATTAAGAAAGCTCATTAGCATAAACCAAAATCGCTCCTAACGTTGTGAAAATAGATCGTTTTTTTAAATAAAAAGCATTACTGTCACCTACATTACAGCGCCAATCTCCTTATGTAGGAGATAGGGCACTTATAATGTGGTGACAGAGCCTCTTTAAATACCACATCTTTAATACATTTTAACTCATTCAATGTGTGTCTCTGGGTGACTGACAAATTGTCTAATTTTATATTATAGGGTATAGATGTAAATTCCCTGGCCACCATTTTTACAAATAGGTCAATGGCCGGACACAATGCTAGGGATGGAAACTAATAGATTTTGTATATAAGTGTTGTGGATACTCACCCTGTGCACTGTTTTGTTGTTCATCTAGGCGGTCCTGTAGAATTTGTATTGCTTCATGTTCAGCAGTTGAAACTGAAAATTCCCATCTTCTCTCAGGTACCATTGTTTCAAGGGTCATTTTTGCTTCCAGATAAATGGAGGTCTTTGGTGGCCTCAAATTCATCAAACCTAGCACAAGGAGAGAAATGAAGCTCCTTACTGAACACCTCCACCTGAACAGAACAGAATTCTCTCTGCAACAAATAATTTTCCTTTAATCCATTTCGGGTTTCTTTTCCAATCCTCTGGACATGTAAAATTTGCATTTGGTTGGAGTGCATGAATGTTCTTGTCTTCCTGAAGGTCCCCATGTGACTCCAGCATTTACAACTAGGCTTTTGTCTAAAAAACTGATATCTTCTGTCACGGTCTTGGGGTATGTGGACCCACTAGGCCGTTCCGCCGTAGTGGAGAGGCAGCTGGCCAAGTCACAGCCTATGCAAAGTCTATACAAAAGTTCGTAACACAAGGGTACCTGAGATTGTCCAGATAGTGGCAGAAGCTTACTCACGGATGGGGCTAGATGTGGCAGGTTGCACCAGACGTGGCGGATGATAAAAGGGTTGGCAGATGACACCAGATGTGGTGTATACCAGCAGGCGTGGCAGGTTGCACCAGATGTGGCAGATGATACCAGGGTTGGCAGATGACACCAGACGTGGTGTACACCAGCAGGCGTGGTAGGTTGCGCCAGACGTGGCATATCATACCAGGGATGCCAGATGGGGTATATAACGCCAGGCAGCACACCACGGCTCCAACACTAGACAGGCTCAGGAACCAAACATAACACAGGATACAGGTAGCAGGGCACGGGAAACACTGGGAACAGGATGACACTAAGGGACCATTTGCAATAAGAACATGAGAAAACTACAAAAATGATCAGGCAAGGAGTGAAAGGGTAGGGCCCTTTTTATAGTCCAAGGTGGTCTGGGAAATTAATTACATATGCTCGCTGGCCCTTTAAGGCCGGGAACCAGCGCGCGCGTGCCCCCTTGCGGACATTGCAGGACAGAGCAGCCGTATGCGCTGAAGTCTCTGTGGAAGGAGACATCAGCCACAGGAAGGTGGTCTGCGGATGCCAGCAGGTAAGGGAGGGCTGCAGTCCACGACCGCGGCCATTACATCGTCTGACGATAGAGAGGATGAAATGGAGGATCTATTCAATTTAGCATAATTTTGCCTCCACCTATAGGTTCGATTATTTTGGGTATCATTAAGATGCATTTGAAATTTCTTTGTCTTGTTTGTAAAGATTTCCCATTTCCGAAAGCAGATTTCTATTTTTTGATTAAATTTGTTCATCGCCTCAGGGAAGGGGTTCTTGCATACCATCAATTTCCTTGTCACTGCTTTCTAGAGATCTTTTATTAATTCCAATCAATAGTTCCAGGAATGATTTGGAAGAATAGTTGCAGGACTCCTACCATTTTCCGCCAAAGTTCTCATTCTCAACTGGGAATGATGGGAACACCTGGACCAATAAGCTGCAGGAAATCTGATCTTTTTGCAGATAATTTATCCAGCTCAGAAGGATCTAAAATCCATTGTGTTTGCTGCCTGAGACCTTGTGAACAGCACAGAAAACAATATAATTATCAATACGGCCGCCGTACAACATACCATGTAATAGTTAAAAGGGAATCCGACATAATAAGCTGAGGCCTCTCTATGCAAAGCAGCAGCTACTCTACAACCAGGGAGATACAACCCATACATATATGTCGGCGTATAAGACGACTGGGCGTATAAGACGACCCCCAACTTTTACCCTTAAAATATAGAATTTAAGATATACTCACCATTTCGTGCAGGAGCGCTTCACTATGGCCATCGGCGGCAGGACCCAGGACTCTGTCTCTTTGAACTCGCGCATGCGCAGATAGGCTGCTTCATCGCGCGAGATCTGAGAGGCAGGGAATGAGAGGAAAGGGCGGGCCAGAGCATCTTACAGAGATGTTCCCTGGCGGCTAATACCGGCTTCCCTCAGATCCGTGGCGGATTCCGTGCATCCCGGGAGCCTGTGTACCGGACTGCAGGCTCACAAGGTAACACACAACCTGTGTGTAGACAATATGTAGACTAGGGATGTCACGATACCAGAATTTGGACTTCGATACCGATACTTCGTTTAGTATTGCAATTTCGATACCAATTTCGATACTTTTGCCAACAGTAATAAAAAAAAAAATTCTTCCGTTTTCTGATGTGAGGCGCGACGTGTGATGAATTTTGAACGCGCCTCACATTAATAGTAATTAATCCCATCATGTTTCTCAGTCATATTGGGTTAATGTGCGAGGTACATGATGGGGTTAATTACTATTAATGTGAGGAACATGGAGGGTAAATTCATCGCACCTCATGCCTCACATTAATAAGTGAATGAAAGCCGTGTTTATTTCATTTTTTTATTTTAATGTTTATTGTAAAAAAGGTGAAGGTGTATTTTTTTTAAAATTTAACAATACTTTGTTTTTACTTTATTTTTAAACTTTAATGTACTGACATATATCAGATATGTGCCAGTACATTAACCTGTGGACGGATAATACACAGGCAGTTGTTAGGACATACTTGGGTATGTCCTAACAACATGAAATATGGTAAGACAGCCCTGGGGTCCGTCAATAGACCCTGGGCTGTCTGCCCATATATGGTATGGCCCTCGATCGCGTCACAGGAATTCCCTGTGACGCGATCCGGGGGCATCCCCCCTTCTCACTTTCCCCTGAATGCTGCAGTCAGCTGTGATCGCAGCATTCAGGGGAATAACGGCGGAGATGAGAGGTTTCTCTGATCTCCGCCGTTATAGCGCGGGGCTGCGGCTGTGTAATACAGCCATTGCCCCGCTCCTGACAGGAAGTGCGCGCGCGGTCAGCATGAGGTGATGCGGCCGGCGCTGCACTAATGAGCGGCAGTTCAGGCACTGAAGACAGAACATGGGGGTGTTTTGTAGCGCGCCCGCCATGTTCTGTCTCCAGTGCCGCCGCTCATTAGTGCAGCGCTGGCCGCATTGCATCATCCTGACCCCGCGAACTTATCATGACTCAGGAGCGGGGCTGTGGCTGAATTACACAGCCGCAGCCGCGCTCCCATACATTCATGTGTCACTATACTGAGCTGTGCGGCTGCAACGTGCATCCCTAATGTAGACAATATCCGGCATATAAGACGACCCCACACTTTTGACATTTTTTTAAGGGTGTAAAAAGTCGTCTTGTACGCCGATATATACGGTAAATCAAAAACTGTTAGGGATCTGCCAGGTACTACGTCTAGGTATACTCCTGGGATTAATCAATCCACACCTGAGGCCAGACCTGTTCGACTGACACCATTTCCCACCAACCAGGGTGGCAGGCTCAGGAGTGGGAGAGCCTATCGCGGCCTGGTCAGTCGGAGTTAGCTCCGCCCCCTGTCCTTCATTACCTGCTGTGTTCTCCTCCTCAGTACTTGTAATTCTTCTGGATTCCTGGCCCCACTGCTGCTTGCTCCAGCCTGCTTCTGCCGTGCTTCTGCCTTGCTGCTGTTCTGCTTAACCCGCTTTGCTTTGCCTCCGGCTTGCTTCCTCCTCCGTGCTCACTTGGGTATACTCCACTTCATCCTGGTCCTGACAACTCATTCACCGCTCCGTTTCCTTGCGGCATTCCGTGGGCTACTGCCCCTTCCCTTGCGTGTTCCCTGTTTGTTCTCCCGTGCACTTAGACAGCGTAGGGACCGCCGCCCAGTTGTACCCCGTCGCCTAGGGCGGGTCGTTGCAAGTAGGCAGGGACAGGGCGGTGGGTAGATTAGGGCTCACTTTCCCTTCACCTCCTTCCTGCCATTACATAATTACAAGCCCCTTACCTAGTCTACCATTTCCCCTACGCTGACGCTATCATGGACCCCCTTGAGACCCTGACCCAGCAGATGCAGGGCCTCTCCCTACAGGTCCAGGCCCTGGCCCAGAGGGTCAACCAGGGTGACGCTGCCGTAGTAGTTCCCCTCACCTCACCTCTAGAACCCGACCTCAAGTTACCTGACCGGTTCTCAGGGGACCGTAAGACGTTTCTCTCCTTCCGGGAGAGTTGCAGACTGTATTTCCGCCTTAAACCCCACTCCTCAGGTTCCGAGAACCAGCGGGTGGGTATCATCATATCCCGACTCCAGGAAGGGCCCCAAGAGTGGGCCTTCTCCTTGGCTCCTGACGCCCCTGAACTTTCCTCTGTTGATCGCTTTTTCTCTGCCCTCGGACTCATTTACGACGAGACTGACAGGACTGCTTTAGCCGAGAGTCAGCTGGTGACCTTACGTCAGGGTAGGAGACAGGTTGAGGAGTACTGTTCTGATTTTAGAAAGTGGTGCGTAGCTTCTCGGTGGAACGATCCGGCCCTAAGGTGCCAGTTTAGGTTAGGATTATCTGACGCCCTGAAGGATCTGCTGGTTAGTTACCCCTCTTCTGACTCCCTTGACCAGGTTATGGCCCTAGCAGTACGACTTGACCGACGTCTCAGGGAACGTCAGCTTGAACGCTTCAATGTGCTCCCCTCTGACCTTTCTGCGATTCCCCCCGAGGTCCCGTCTCCTCGCCCCTCCACGGAGGACTCGGAGGTACCTATGCAACTCGGGGCCTCCATGTCCCCTCGACAACGTAGGGAGTTTCGCAGAATGAATGGTCTCTGCTTCTACTGTGGGGACGACAAGCATCTTCTGAACACCTGTCCCAGGCGCAAGAATAAAAAGCCGGAAAACTTCCGCGCCTAAGTGATCATCGGGGAGGTCACTTGGGCGCACAGGTATTTCCCGTTAATGTGAAACGCAATAAGATTTTGCTTCCCTTTCAGGTTTCGTTTGCTGGCCGGTCTGCCACTGGCAGTGCCTTCGTGGATTCTGGCTCATCTTCTAATATCATGTCTGTGGAATTTGCTATGTCTCTAAAAATGCCTTTTATTGATTTACCTTATCCTATCCCTGTAGTAGGTATCGACTCAACTCCCCTTGCTAATGGTTATTTTACTCAGCATACTCCTGTTTTTGAACTCCTGGTTGGCTCCATGCATTTGGAGCAGTGCTCTGTACTGGTGATGCAGGGATTATCGTCTGATCTGGTATTAGGTCTTCCCTGGTTGCAGTTGCATAATCCCACGTTTGATTGGAATACTGGGGATCTCACCAAATGGGGTAGTGAATGTCTGATGTCATGTCTTTCTGTTAACTCTATTTCTCCCCGGGAGGAGGTAAACACGCTTCCTGAGTTTGTTCAGGACTTCGCCGATGTGTTTTCTAAGGAGGCCTCCGAGGTGTTGCCCCCCCATAGAGATTACGATTGCGCCATCGATTTGGTGCCTGGTGCCAAGCTTCCTAAGGGTAGGATATTTAATCTTTTATGTCCTGAACGTGAAGCTATGAGGGTGTATATCCAAGAATGCCTGGCCAAGGGTTTCATTCGCCCCTCGACTTCTCCTGTAGGTGCTGGCTTCTTCTTTGTGGGGAAGAAGGATGGTGGTCTTAGGCCGTGCATTGATTATCGTAACCTGAATAAGGTCACCGTAAGGAACCAGTACCCACTTCCTTTGATTCCGGATCTTTTTAATCAGGTTCAGGGAGCCCAATGGTTTTCTAAGTTTGATCTACGGGGGGCATATAACCTTATCCGCATCAAAGAGGGGGATGAGTGGAAAACCGCGTTCAACACACCCGAGGGTCATTTCGAATACCTGGTCATGCCCTTTGGGTTGTGTAATGCCCCTGCTGTCTTCCAGAATTTTATTAATGAAATCCTGAGAGATTACCTGGGTAATTTTCTTGTTGTGTACCTTGATGACATACTGGTGTTTTCCAAGGACTGGTCCTCCCACGTGGAGCATGTCCGGAAGGTGCTCCAGGTCCTTCGGGAGAATAATCTGTTTGCTAAGACTGAAAGATGTGTCTTTGGGGTACAGGAGATACCATTTTTAGGGCAAATCCTCACTCCTCGTGAATTCCGCATGGACCCTGCCAAGGTTCAGGCTGTGGCGGAATGGGTCCAACCTGCCTCCCTAAAGGCGTTACAGTGTTTTTTAGGGTTCGCCAACTATTACAGGAGATTTATTGCCAACTTCTCGGTCGTCGCTAAGCCTCTTACGGACCTTACTCGCAAGGGTGCTGATGTCCTCCATTGGCCCCCTGAGGCCGTCCAGGCCTTTGAGACCCTCAAGAAGTGCTTTATCTCGGCCCCCGTGCTGATTCAGCCCAACCAAGAGGAGCCATTTATTGTGGAGGTTGACGCATCCGAGGTGGGAGTGGGGGCCGTCTTGTCCCAGGGTACCAGCTCCCTCACCCATCTCCGCCCCTGTGCTTACTTCTCTAGGAAGTTTTCGCCCACGGAGAGTAACTATGATATTGGCAACCGCGAACTTCTAGACATTAAATGGGCTTTTGAAGAGTGGCGGCACTTCCTGGAGGGGGCCAGACACCAGGTAACGGTCCTTACGGATCACAAGAATCTGGTTTTCCTAGAATCGGCCCGGAGGCTTAATCCTAGACAAGCTCGGTGGGCACTATTCTTTACCAGATTTAATTTCTTGGTTACCTATAGGGCTGGGTCCAAGAATATTAAGGCTGATGCCCTGTCACGTAGTTTCATGGCCAATCCTCCTTCCGAGAAGGATCCTGCTTGTATTTTACCCCCTGGTATAATCGTTTCTGCCACGGATTCTGATTTAGCTTCTGATATCGCGGCTGATCAGGGTGCAGCTCCCGGGAACGTCCCTGGGGACAAACTGTTTGTTCCCCTGCAATACCGGCTAAGGGTACTCGGGGAAAACCATGACTCCGCTCTATCTGGTCATCCTGGCATCTTGGGCACCACACACCTCATTACCAGAAACTATTGGTGGCCTGGGTTGCCTAAAGACGTTAGGGCTTACGTCGCCGTTTGTGAGGTTTGCGCTAGGTCCAAAACCCCTAGGTCCCGACCTGCGGGCCTACTACGTTCCTTGCCCATTCCCCAGAGACCTTGGACCCATATCTCCATGGATTTTATCACCGATTTGCCTCCATCTCAGGGCAAGTCGGTGGTGTGGGTGGTAGTAGACCGCTTCAGCAAGATGTGCCACTTTGTGCCCCTTAAGAAGCTACCTAACGCCAAGACGTTAGCTTCTTTGTTTGTGAAACACATCCTGCGTCTCCATGGGGCCCCAGTCAATATCGTTTCTGACAGAGGGGTACAATTTGTTTCCTTATTTTGGAGAGCCTTTTGTAAAAAGTTGGAGATTGATCTGTCCTTCTCCTCCGCCTTCCATCCCGAAACTAATGGCCAAACGGAGAGGACTAACCAGTCCCTGGAACAATATTTAAGGTGTTTCATCTCTGACTGTCAATTCGATTGGGTCTCATTCCTTCCCCTTGCTGAATTTTCCCTGAATAACCGGGTCAGTAACTCGTCAGGGGTCTCCCCGTTTTTCTGTAATTTCGGGTTTAACCCAAGGTTCTCCTCCGTTTCCCCAGGTTGTTCCAATAATCCTGAGGTAGAGGATGTTCATCGGGAACTGTGCACAGTCTGGGCCCAGGTTCAGAAGAACCTAGAGGCGTCCCAGAGCGCACAAAAGATTTAGGCAGATAGTAGACGTTCTGCTAACCCCCGGTTTGTCGTCGGGGATTTGGTCTGGTTGTCGTCCAGGAACTTGCGCCTTAAGGTCCCGTCCAGGAAGTTTGCTCCCCGATTTATTGGGCCTTATAAGATCATTGAAGTCCTCAACCCTGTATCCTTCCGTCTGGAGCTGCCCCCATCCTTTCGCATACATGACGTCTTCCATGCCTCCCTCCTTAAACGCTGCTCCCCGTCCTGGTCCCCCTCGAGGAAACCTCCTGTTCCCGTTCTCACCCCTGAGGGGGTGGAATTCGAGGTGGCCAAGATTATGGACAGTAGGATGGTCCAGGGCTCCCTCCAGTACCTGGTCCATTGGAGAGGGTACGGGCCGGAGGAGAGGACTTGGGTACCTGCCCGTGATGTTCACGCTGGGGTATTGATCAGGAGGTTCCACCTTCTCTTCCCTACTAAACCGGGTCCTCTTAGTAAGGGTCCGGTGGCCCCTCATAAAAGGGGGAGTACTGTTAGGGATCTGCCAGGTACTACGTCTAGGTATACTCCTGGGATTAATCAATCCACACCTGAGGCCAGACCTGTTCGACTGACACCATCTCCCACCAACCAGGGTGGCAGGCTCAGGAGTGGGAGAGCCTATCGCGGCCTGGTCAGTCGGAGTTAGCTCCGCCCCCTGTCCTTTATTACCTGCTGTGTTCTCCTCCTCAGTGCTTGTAATTCTTCTGGATTCCTGGCCCCACTGCTGCTTTCTCCAGCCTGCTTCTGCCGTGCTTCTGCCTTGCTGCTGTTCTGCTTAACCCGCTTTGCTTTGCCTCCGGCTTGCTTCCTCCTCCGTGCTCACTTGGGTATACTCCACTTCATCCTGGTCCTGACAACTCATTCACCGCTCCGTTTCCTTGCGGCGTTCCGTGGGCTACTGCCCCTTCCCTTGCGTGTTCCCTGTTTGTTCTCCCGTGCACTTAGACAGCGTAGGGACCGCCGCCCAGTTGTACCCCGTCGCCTAGGGCGGGTCGTTGCAAGTAGGCAGGGACAGGGCGGTGGGTAGATTAGGGCTCACTTTCCCTTCACCTCCTTCCTGCCATTACAAAAACATAAAATGATTTTATTAAATAATATACCAAATAACAATACGCATAAAAAATGTGGCAGACAGACACCACTACACAAATAAAAGCACAGGGCAACATAAAGCCAGTTAAAATAAACAATGCATAATGTGAATAAAATTAATGTAAACCCAAAACACAAAGTGAATAGTGAGAAATAATAAAAACATGTTAAGGTGAAACTCGCATCGTGGCTGGGGCACAGTTCTTTCAGTGTTGCAACCACTTGCTACACCTTGTGGTACACACGGGATGGGTGTATTCAGGGCCGGCCTTAGGATAGATGGCGCCCCATGCAAATTGATCTTTCGGCGCCCCACCCCATCATTAAAAATTGCCCCATAAAAAAATGATAATGCCCCTTTAGTGCCCCCATACAGTATAATAATGATATTTAATAATATAATATATTACAATCCCTTCAAGGACACAGTATTTTGTCCTCTAATTGTGCCCACAGTATTATGCCACCTGTGGTACCCCTACACAGTATAATGTCCACTTAGTGGCCCCCACACAGTATAGTGCCCCCCTGTAGATTTTGCCATACAGCCTCCCTGTAGACAGTGGCATAATCCCCCACCTCCTCCTTGTAGATCGTGCCATACAGCCCCCAAAACCTCTCCCTTGTAGACAGTGTAATACAGTCCCCCACCTCCCCCTTGTAGACAGTGCCCCCAAACAAAAACAAAAATTGTACTTACCTAGGCCCCGTCACCATGACAAACTGAGTTGCTCCACGACGGGATGCTTGCGTAGGCCGGCGTGATCCTATAGCCTAGTACAGAGTTTCCCAACCTTTTCGGACTCCGGGCAGCACTGGAAAAATAAAATTTCCTCAGGGCCCTACCAAAAATTGTTTCCAGAAAGACAGAAAACGGCAAAAAAAAAAAGCACTACAGTAGATCCTCACAGCTGGTACCATCTGTCCGCATTTACTCGATCACTGCTTCATTGTCTTCATGGAGATTTCTGGTGGCTTCAACGCCCATAACGGAGTGCATGGCCCTGAAATTATTACCGCTAGGATATATTTCCACGTTCTTGCCTGACCTTCATGTTGAAAGCTGGGTGTTGGCTGGGTTGAGCTGATTCCGCAATCTTATTATCGTTCCAATCTTTGGTTCTCAAGTATGGATTTTTATAAATATTTACAACTCCGTCATGTTTTACGTTCTTTAACCTTAGACACGCTCTATTTTCCAACTACTGCATATAGGTTTTTTAATAGTGAGAACCACAAACTTAGGGGAATATCGTTGTTTTATTCTGGGTTTAGTAGTACAGTGTCCTTGTAAAAACCTGGTTACTTCTTGAAATGGGAATTGGATTTAGATCAAGTTGTTCCGCTTAGAGAATGGTATACGGCTATCCATTGGGTTAGGAAAATTTCCAGGGGAGCTAGCCACTGGGAAACTGCGCATAAAATTCTCTTAATGGTATAGAACTCCTTCCCAGATTGCTAAAATTAACCCCTCATACTCTCCTCTTTGTTGGCGTCAATGTGATCTCCCTGGGAACTATATGCATGTGTGGTGCCAGTGTCCTTTGGTGTTTAATTTTTGGAAGGCCGTGTTTAACCTTATTAGCGCTATAACAGCTACCCATATCTCTACCTCATCCGCCTTGGCTTTATGTTTCATTGGATTATCAGATATTCCTGCAACAATCCGACATGTAGTGGGTCATATTATCTGAGCCACCAGGCTGATGATTGCTAGGTCGTGGAAATCTCCGGTTCCTTTAACTGTGGCAGAATTGGTAAACTTGGTAAAGTTTGATTATGTTATGGAAAAGATGGTGGCTGTACGACTCAATCTGGTTTCAAAATTTTCAGTAAAGTGGTCTATTTGGTGTGCCTACTTGACATGTAGGTAGCGCCACACAGTCCCCTTGTAGGTAGCGCCACACAGTCCCCTTGTAGGTAGCGCCACACAGCCCCCTTTTAGGTAGCGCCACACAGCCCCCTTGTAGATAGCGCCACACAGCCCTCTTGTAGATAGCTCCACACAGCCCCCTTGTAGATAGCGCCACACAGCCCCCTTGTAGATAGCGCCACACAGCCCCCTGGTAGGGAGCGCCACACAGCCCCCTGGTTGGTAGCATCACACAGCCCCCTGGTTGGTAGCACCACACAGCCTCCTGGTTGGTAGCACCACACAGCCCCCTGGTTGGTAGTGCCACACAGCCCACAGCCCCCTGGTTGGTAGTGCCACACAGCCCACAGGCCCCTGGTTGGTAGTGCCACACAGCCCACAGCCCAATGGTTGGTAGTGCCACACAGCCCACAGCCCCCTGGTTGGTAGTGCCACACAGCCCACAGCCCCCTGGTTGGTAGTGCCAGACAGCCCCCTGGTTGGTAGTGCCACTCAGCCCACAGCCCCCTGGTAGGTAGTGGCACACAGCCCACAGCCCCCTTGTAGGTAGTGCCACACAGCCCACAGCCCCCTTGTAGATAGCGCCACTGTAGCTCCCTGAAGGCACGGAATCCCTATGTGGCCGGGGATTCCGCTCCTGGAGCGCTCTGCTTGATGTCTCTGTCCATATATGGACAGTGACATCAGGGGAAACTCCTGAAGCGGAATCCCCGTCCATAGCGTTGCCGACGCTGTGACCGGGGATTCCACTCTATTTATGGACAATGACGTCATTGGCTTCTCCTGGAGTGGAATCCCTGGTCACAGCATCTGCCACGCTGTGGACGGGGATTCCGCTGCAGGAGTTTCCCCTGATGTCACTGTCCATATATGGACAGACACATCAAGGAGCGCTTCAGGAGCAGAATCCCCGGCCACACAGGGATTCCGCTTCTTCAGGGAGCTACAGTGGCGCTAGTAGATAGCACAGCAGGGAGATACCTCCCTGCTCTGCTATAGTGCCGTCACTACCGCTGTGGCAGCCGCAGCGGCTGCTAGCGGCGCCACCGCCCTCATGCCCGGTGTCGCCGTTAGCAGCCGCTATGGCTGCTACAGCAGTAGCGACAGCGACTAAATGAAGAAGCGCCCGGGCGGAAAGGCGACTACTGAGTCGCTGGGCCCGGGCGCTTCTGAAACAAGCAGGGGAAGGGAGCCAGCGAAGCACCCCCTTCCACCTGCTGGAATGATGCGCCCTGTGCGAAGGCACAGGTCACACACCCTTAAGGCCAGCCCTGGGTGTGTTTACGTTTTGTAATAGTAGATGATTCTTTGTAACTGTGTCCACTTGGGAAGCTGCATTACATTTCCTCCTCCTGTGTCATGCCTGGCACTAAGAATTTTATTACTATGATATTTTTTGATCATACTAACACGGATAACTTTTGCCCTATGCTTTTATTTATGTAGTGTTGTCTCTCTGTCACATTTTTTCTGCATATTGTTAACCTGATGAACTTTTCAATAAAGTATATTTTGTATGGTTGATCTATTACGGAGGAGTTGTGAATACTCTATATAGTGTGTATGTGTGTATGTGTGTGTGTGTGTGTGTGTGTGTGTGTGTGTGTGTATATAAATGTACATATATATATGTGTATATATATATATAGTAATGTGCAAAAGTTTTAGGCAGTTGTGGAAAAATGTTGCAAAGTAAGAATGCTTTCAAAAATAGAAGTGTTGGTGTTTTGTTTTCTTTTATCAATAAACAAAATACAAAGTGAATGAACAGAAGAGAAGTCTAAATCAAATCAATATTTGCCATAAAAACCACATAAATTCTTCTAGGTACACCTGCACACAGTTTTTGGGGGAACTCGGCAGGGAGATTGTTCCAAACATCTTGAAGAACTAACCACAGATCTTCTGTGGATGTAGGCTTCCTCAAAACCTTCTGTCTCTTCATGTAATCCCAGACAGTCTTGATGATGTTAAAGAGACTCTGTCACCACATTATAAGTGCCCTATCTCCTACATAAGGAGATTGGCGCTATAATGTAGGTGACAGTAATGCTTTTTATTTAGAAAAACGATCTATTTTAAACCACTTTATTAGCGATTTTTAGCTACATTCTAATGAGTTTCTTAATGCCCAAGTGGGCGTGTTTTTACTTTCGACCAAGTGGGCGTTGTACAGAGGAGTGTATGACGCTGACCAATCAGCCTCATGCACTCCTCTCCCTGCATTCATTTACACAGCAGCATCGCGTTCTTACTAGAACACGATGTGCTGCCACATACACACACATTAACGTTAATCAAGTGTCCTGATAATGAATATACATGACCTCCAGCCTGGACGTCATGTGTATTCAGAATCCTGACACTTCTGAATCTTTTCTGTGAGATTCCAGCAAGCCACGCATTATCTCGCGAGATTACGATCTGCAGTGATGTACTGTCTACGTGATATCACCACCGCAGCTGTATACAAACCGAGAACAGAGGTGACGGGAGCCCCCAACTCAGGAACGTCTGGGAAGAGAGAGGTAATTATGGACTGCTTTCTTATTTTAACCCTTTCAGGACTGAGACATTTTTTGCTTTTTCATTTACGTTTTTCACTACCCGCCTTCCTAAAGCCACAACTTTTTTTTTATTTCTCCGTTAATAGGGTGGTGTGAGGGCTTATTTTTTTGTGGCATGAGTTGTAGCTTCTATTGGCACTATTTAAAGTACCATATAATGTACTGGGAAACTGAAAAAAATTCTTTGTGGGCTGAAATTGGAAGAAAACTGTGATTCCTCGTGTGGTAAAAACAACAAATTAACTTTATTCTGTTACTCAATACGATTACGGTGATACCAAATTTATATAGGTTTTTTAATATTTTTCTACTTTTACAGAGAAAACTATTTGTTAAAAAAAATGAAAATGTTTGTTTCACCACATTCTGAGAGACTAAACTTTTTTTATATTTTCGTCTAAGCGGTGTGAGGGCTTATTTTTTGCGGGACGAGTTGTACCTTTTATTGGTACAATATTTTGGTACATGCAACTTTTTGATAATTTTTTGTAAAAATTTTTTTAGAGCTAATGTGAACAAAAAACAGCGATTTCGGCTATTTACTTTTTTTTTTACGGCCTTTACAGTGTGAGTTAAATAAGAAGTAATAAAAAGTACCAACATTGCCCACGTGGACAGCAGTTTTAATATTTTTGTCTGTTATACAAAAGATAGCCTTTGAGAAAACGGAGTAAGGGCCAGTTCACATGTGTAAATTCTGTGGATTTTCCACAACGGAATTCGTTGCAGAAAATCTGCAGCAAATACAGTAGCAGCAAAGTGGATGAGATAAAACAAATCTCATCCACATGCTGCGTAAATGATGAGTGGAAAAAACTGACCTGCAGTGCAGAGTTTTATTCCGCAGCATGTCAATTGTATTTGCGTAAACACGCATTATTTTTTGCGGGTTTTCCCCATTGTATTCAATGGGGAGGTAAATTCCGCAACAAATAGCAGTTGTTGCGTTTTTTGCGGCGGGTTCACAGCGATCCCGCCGCAAAAAACGCAACTCAGAAAACAAACAATATATTATACTTTATATAGACAAAAGAGATAAGGGATCTCTAAACTAAAGAGCTCAGTATATGTATACGGTGCCAACCAGGAGTTTTAAACCAGAAAGAAAGAAAAAGGGAGAACAGATCCTGGTAAAGAAGGCACTCGGCTCAGTGTATATCACAAAAATTATTATCAAAATTTATTAATATATATAAAGACTAAAATTATACAATCTTGCACAAAATAACAAACAAACAGACATCACAAGCCCGGCCGGGTAATAAATTACATAGTTGATCAGATTTAACAAGAAGTCTCAATAAAGGTGGCCATATAGCAAATAGTATAGAACAAATTAGTTGCTCCAAGATTTTGCCACAAAAACTGATCAACTAGGTAAGGTACCATAAACTGGAGGTAAAATACTGACTAAAGTAGTATCAAATTGAATACTATGCATGGACATAATAAGCGATCATACAGATAAATGACGGTAAGTAATAGTTCAGTAAGCTGTGTGTTATAGTGTGCCTGTAATCAGCCTATAAGACATATAAATGTATACAGAGATACTGTATATACTTATCGGTGAGTTGTATATATGGAAGTCCATAGGAGGTCTCTGTTAGTGGAGGCAATTAAGTTGTTCCGCCAGCGAGCAAGATCCGCATGTCCTTTTTAACTTTAAATGTAGAGTGACGGCAGATCAGGCATACCCCCTCTGTGTTGTCCGCTGGGATTTCCCAGATACAGGGGAAGTAGTCTGCAGCAGGTGTGTCGGCACCAGTGGCGTAACTACCTCCGTAGCAGCAGTAGTGGCTGCTACGGGGCCCGCGGCAGGAGGGGGCCCGTGTCGCCCGCCGGTACGGGCCCCCACCATGGCCGCAGGCTCCACTAGCAGCTGCTATGGCTGCTACAGCGGGACGCCACTGAACAGTACGGCAGAGCAGGGAGGTATCTCCCCGCTCTGCCATTAAACAAAAGACATGTATCCCCTATCCACAGGATAGGGGATACATGTGTAATCGCTGGCAGCGATAAGGAGAACAGGGGACTGAAAGTCCCCTGACGTTCTCCATCACAAACCTCGGACTTCCGGGGTCTGTGTCGGCAGCTCCGGAGAAATGAATGGAGCGCCGGTCCCGCTTGTGGAGCGCTCCTTTCATTTTTAGTGAGCTGCCGACACAGACGCTGGAAGTCAGAGGTTAGTCATGGAGAACTTCAGTGGACTTTCAGTCCCCTGTTCTCTTTATCGCTGCCAGCGATTACACATGTATCCCCTATCCTGTGGATAGGTGATACATGTCTTTTATTAGGACACACTGTAGGCTGTATGGCGCTCCCTACAGGGGGACGACGCTGTATGGCGTTCCCTACATGGGGGGATGCTGTTTGGCGTTCCCTACAGGGGGACGACGCTGTATGGCGTTCCCTACAGGGGGGACGACGCTGTATGGCGTTCCCTACAGAGACGACGACGCTGTATGGCGTTCACTGCAGGGGGGACGCTGTATGGCGTTCCCTACAGGGACGACGACGCTGTATGGCGTTCCCTACAGGTATTAACTAAAACATAATGTTTCCACCTCCATGATTGACAGTGGGGACGGTGTTCTTTGGGTCATAGGCAGCATTTTTCTTCCTCCAAACACGGCGAGTTGAGGCAACGCCATACAGTCCCCCCTGTAGATAACGCCAGACAGCGCCCCCCCTGCAGGGAACACCATACAGCGCCCCCCCCCTGCAGGGAACGCCATACAGTGCCCCCCCCTGCAGGGAACGCCACACAGCGCCCCCCCCTGCAGGGAACGTCATACAGAGCCCCCCCCCTGCAGGGAACACCATACAGCGCCCCCCCCTGCAGGGAACGCCATACAGCCCCCCTGTAGATAGCGCGATACAGCCCCCCTGTAGATAGCGCCATACAGCCCGCCCCTGTAGATAGTGCCATACAGCCCCCCCTGTAGGGAACGCCATACAGTCCCCCCTGTAGGGAACGCCATACAGCCCCCCCGTAGATAACGCCATATAGCCCCCCGTAGATAACGCCATACAGCCCCCTCTGTAGATAGCGCCATACAGCCCCCTCTGTAGATATCTACAAAGGGGGCTGTATGGCGTTCTCAAAAGGGGGGTTTGTAAAAAGGGCACTATCTACAAGGGGGGGGGGTTGTGTGACACCCAGGGGAGGTGGGGGCCCCAGTCAAAAGTTTGCTATGGGGCCCAGTCTTTCCTAGTTACGCCCCTGCGCATCCGCAATACTCCGGATTTTCCGTAACTAGGTTTGTTGCGGAAAATCCAAAGCAAAGTGGATGAGATAAGGGCCTGTTCACATCACCGTTCGCTCTCCGTTCCGGGGTTCCGTCATGGTTTCCGTCAGGTGAACCCCGCAAGTGAAAGTGAAACCACAGCTTCCGTTTCAGTCACCATTGATATCAATAGTGACGGAAATATCGCTAATGGTTTCCGTTTGTCACCATTCCGGCAGGTTTCCGGTTTTCCGACGGAATCAATAGCGGCGTCTACTGCACTATTGATTCCGTCGGTAAACTGGAAACCTGCCGGAATGGTGACAAACGGAAACCATTAGCGATGTTTCCGTCACCATTAATATCAATGGTGACTGAAACGGAAGCTGTGGTTTCACTTTCTGTTGCGGGTTTCACCTGACGGAAACCTCCGACGGAACCCCGGAATGGTGATGTGAACAGGCCCTAAAACAAATCCCATCCACACGCTGCGCAAATACTGAGTGGAAAAATTGCTCAGAAATTGACCTGCGGTGCGGAATTTTATCCTGCAGCATGTCCATTGTATTTGCGTAAACGCTGCTTATTTCTTGCGTGTTTTCCCTATTGAATTCTGGAGGTAAAACCCTCAACAAATAGCAGTTGCTGTTTTTGCAGGGGGTTCGCAGCGATTCTGCTGTAAAAAACGCATCTCAGATAAAAAAAAACAAAAAACTCATACTTAGAAGTCTGTTCCTCCCTCCAGCACTGCCTCCTGGGATGAGGTTTCATCCCCTTGTGACCACTGCAGCCAATCACAGGCTGTAGCGGTGGTCACATGGGATGAAGCATCCCAAGAGGCCGGCCTGGATGATGTCAGAAGGCCTGCCTCCTGGGATGATGCTTCATCCCATGTGAGCACCGCTGCAGCCAATCACAGGCTGCAGTGGTCTGGGATGAAACGTCAGCCCAGGAGGCCGGCTAAGTGCTGCAGTTTTCTGCAGCGGACATTCCGGGCGAAAAACTACCACAGATTGGTGCGGTTTTTCGTCCAGAATTCCCTACGGCGCACAGGGCAGATACGCAGCGTATCCATTCTGTGTGAACTCAGCCTAAAAGCTTTATTTCTTGTTACAACACATTCATCTAAATAATGGAGTCAAACGAGTAGACGTTTTATAGTAATGCATTGACTGGGACATATGGAATTTCCAGGTCACATATACTAGTCTTTCTCAATGAATAAGAATATCATCAAAAAGTTAATTTATTTCAGTAATTCAATTCAAAAAGTGAACCTCATGTATTATATAGGTTCATTACACACAGTTATCTATTTCCAGCATGTTTTTCTGTTAATGTTGATGATTATGGCTAACAGTTAATGAAAACCCAAAGTTTAGTGTCTCAGAAAATTAGAATATTATATAAGCCTTATTTAAAAAATTATTTTTAATACCGAAATGTTGTCCTACTGAAAACTATGTACAGTATCTGCACTCAATACTTGGTCGGGGCTCCTTTTTCATGAATTACTGCATGAATGTGGCGTGGCATGGAGGCGATCAGCCTGTGGCACTGCTGAGGTGTTATCAATGCGGCGTGGCATGGAGGCGATCAGCCTGTGGCACTGCTGAGGTGTTATGGAAGCCCAGGTTGCTTTGATAGCGGCCTTCAGCTCGTCTGCATTGTTGGGTCTGGTGTCATCTTCCTCTTGACAATACCCCATAGATTCTCTATGGGGTTTAGGTCAGGCGAGTTTGCTGGCCAATCAAGCGCAGCGATACTGTGGTTATTACACCAGGTATTGGTACTTTTGGCAGTGTGGGCAGGTGCCAAGTCCTGCTGGAAAATGAAATCCGCATCTCCATAAAGCTTGTCAGCAGAGGGAAGAATGAAGTGCTCGAAAATTTCCTGCTAGACGGCTGAGTTGACTGTGGACTTGATATAAAACAGTGGACCAACACTGCTGCTCAGTGTCCAAAGTCCTGTTTTCAGATAAAAGTAAATTTTGCATTTCATTTGGAAATCAAGGTCCCAGAGTCTGGAGGAAGAGTGGAGAGGCTCAATCCAAGTTGCTTGCGGTCCAGTGTGAAGT
Organism: Rhinoderma darwinii; assembly: GCF_050947455.1. Lineage (NCBI taxonomy): Eukaryota > Metazoa > Chordata > Amphibia > Anura > Rhinodermatidae > Rhinoderma > Rhinoderma darwinii. Next base: position 108,609,564 of record NC_134688.1, on the reverse strand, counting down.
TTCCACAGTCAGTGATGGTTTGGTGTAAGGGTTGGTAGAATTAGTTGTGTAATGAATATTATAAATACGTCCTGCGTACCTGAATAATGTGGAATATATATATATAGGATAAGCTATAAATGCCTGATAGGTGTGGGTCCTATCTCTGCTTGCTCAGCTCTTAACGTACCTCACATAGACTTCAATGGTGTGAGTAGTGGCGTAACTACTGCTGTAGCAGCCGTAGAGGCTTTTACGGAGCCCGCGGCTTGAGGGGGCCCGTGTCACCAGCCCACACGCCCCCCCATATGCCTGGTGGCGCCGCTAGCAGCCGTTATGGCTGTTACAGCGGTAGCGCCGCTACTACGGGGCCCGCGCCACCAAGCCTCCAACAAGTATGGGCCGGGCGACACAGGCCCTCTCATGCCCATAGGCGTCACTAGCATCAGAGGGGGCTAGCAACAGTCAAATACATGCTGCACATGTTTCGTGCCCGACCATTCAGTGCCTTACAATGACGCTGATTGGCGGGGCAAAATGACTTGCCCCACCAATCAGCGCCTTTCAACGACACTAGCGGCACGATGACGTCATCTCGCCGCTTCCGTGCTTGAAAGGCGCTGATTGACGGGGCAAGTCATTCTGCTCCGCCAATCAGCGTCTTTGAACGATGCGTCGTTCAGCTCCAGCAGACCTGCTCAGAAGAGAGCAGGTCTGCATTGCCATCTGACGGCGCAGGAACGGGATCATGTGAGTATGTAAAGTTTTTTGTTTTTCTTCTAATAAAACTGTGAGTGGCATTATAGTGTGGGCTCTATCTACAGGGTGGTTGTCTATATGTGGGCCACTATATAGGGGGGTCTATATGTGGGAATGTGGGCCACTATCTACAGGGGGGTCTATATGTGGGGATGTGGGCCACTATCTACAGAGGGGTCTAAATGTGGGGCACTATATAAAGGGGGAGCTATACACTACCGTTCAAAAGTTTAGGGTCACTTAGAAATTTCCTTATTTTTGCAAGAAAAGCACAGTTTTTTTCAATGAAGATAACATTAAATTAATCAGAAATACACTCTATACATTGTTAATGTGCTAAATGACTATTCTAGCTGCAAACATCTGGTTTTTAATGCAATATCTACATAGGTGTATAGAGGCCCATTTCCAGCGCTGCACCGCAACTGTACGTCCCGCAGAGGGCTTGCTTCCCGCACCAGGACGTACAGTTGCGGAGCGGTTCCCGGGAGAAACACTGTCCTAACTGTCCCCGACAGCTGACACTCCAGTCTTGCCGGTCAGCAGACCATCGCCGCTGATTTCGGCAATTAACCCCATAAATGCGCGACCGATTGCAATCGCCGCATTTAAGGGGTTTGAAGCACATCGGCAGCCCCCACAAAGTGATTGTGGGGTCTGCCAATGCTTGTCGTGGCAATCGGAGCCCAGACAATGACTTCCGGGTTGCCATGTATGGAAGCCTCGGAGGAGCAGCCTCCGGCCGGTCCCCCGAGGCTTCCTGTCAGTGTGACTGTCACGTCACAATGATAGTTAGAATACATTACACTACGTAGGTAGTGTAATTTACTCTAGCAGCGATCAAAGCTGCAAGTCTAAATGTCCCCTAGTGGGACAAGTAAAAAATAGTAATAAAAATGTTTTAAAAAAAGTGTAAAAATAAAAGTTAGATGTTATATAAACAAAAAATGCTTTTTTTGCTATAATAAGACTTTCATTATAGGAAAAAAATGAACACGTTAAAAAAGTACACATATCTGGTATCACCGCGTTCATAACGACCCAAACGATAAAACTATAATGTTATTTTTCCCACACGATGAAAATCCCCCAAAAAATCAATTAAAAACTACACAAGAATCGCTATTTTTGGTCACCACCACTCCCAAAATAGAGAATAAAAAGTGATCAAAAAGTCATATGTACCCGAAAATAGTACCAATAAAAACTACAACACGTCCCGCAATAAAAAAGCCCTTACACAGCTTTTTTGACTAAAAAATAAAAAAGTTATGGCTCTCAGAATATGGTGACACAGAAAATAAATTATTTAATAAAAAAGTGATTTTATTGTGCAAACGCTGCAAAACATAAAAAAACCTATATACATATGGTATCGCCGTAATCGTACCGAGCCGCAAAATAAAGTAAAACTGACATTTATAGCACACGGTGAACGCCACAAAAAAAAACAAAACTAAAAAACATTGTCAGAATTGCTTGTTTTTGGTCACCCGGCTTGCAAAAAAATGTAATAAGAAGTGATCAAAAAAATAGCGTGTAACCCAAAATGGTAGCAATGAAAAGTACAGATTGTCCTGCAACAAATAAGCCCTCATGCAGCTCCGGTGGTGAAAAAATAAAGTTCTGGCTCTCAGAATATAGCGATGCAAAATGTGCAGAGTGTTCCAAAATCGGATAAAATCGGGCGCCATTTATCAGTGCGACACCGGCCACACATCTATGAATTATTATTTATTTACCGCATTAGTATACCCTCTTATTATGCCCTGATGTACTCCGCACAGATTACATATACCCCCACATTATAAACTGAAATACCAGCAATACCACAAACAGAACTATTACCAAGCAAAATCTGCGCTCCAAAAGCAAAATGGCGTCCCTCCCTTCTGAGCTCTGCCGCGGGTCCAAACAGCAGTTTGCGCCCACATATATGGCATCGCCATACCTGGGAGAACCCGCTTAACGTTTTATGAGGTATTTGTCTTCAGAGGCACAAACTGGGCACAACATATTATACACTAAAATGGCATACCAGTGGAAAATTGCAATATTCACACCATCCGCTATGTATTAACCCCTTTGCGCACTATGACTTAATAGCATGTCATGGTGCAGGGCTTGATGTATGGAGCGGGCTCACATGCTAAGCCCGCACCATACTCTGCGGGTGTCAGCTGTGTATTATAGCTGACACCCAGGACTAACAAACAGGAACAGCGATCGTGCGGTTACAGCCTGTAAAAATAACAATATACTGTAATACATTAGTATTGCAGTATATTATACCAACGATCCAATGATCGCTGGTTCAAGTCCCCTAAGGGGACTAATAAAATGTGTAGAAGAATTAAAGTTATTAGTAGTGAGAAAAAAAAAGTTTAAAGTTAAAAAATCAAACCATTTTTCTTTTTTAAAGTAATGTAAAAAAATAAACAAAATTGGTATCGCTAAGTCCGTAAAAGGCCGAACTATTACAATATACCATTATTTAACTCGCACGGTGAACACTGTAAAAAAAACTTCAATAATTTAAACCTTAGCTCTCAAAAAACATGTAATACAACTTTTTGATCACGTTTTATGTACCAAAAAATGGTACCAATAAAAACTACAGCTCGTCCCGCAAAAAATAAGACCTCCCACCGCTCAATCAACTGAAAAATAAAAAAGTTACAGCTCTCAGAATGTGGTGAAACAAAACTTTTTATTTTAATAAATAGATTTTTCTTTGTAAAAGTAGTATAATATAAAAAAAATATATATAAATTTGGTATCACCGTAATTTTATTGAGCCACAGAATAAAGAAAAGTGTTCGTTTTTACATCATGGCGAAAGCTGTAAAAACGAAAATCCCCAAAAATTGAATCAGATTTTTTTCCTATATCAGCCCGCAAAGAATTTATTTTCAGTTTCCCAGTAGATTTTATGGCACTTTAAATGGTGTCAATAGAAACTACAATTCCTCCCACAAAAAACAAGCCCTCACACCACTCTACTGAGGGAAAAATAAAAAAGTTATGGCTCTTGGAAGGCGGGAAGTGAAAAACGGAAATAAGAAAGCAAAAAATGGATCAGTCCTGAAAGACGTAATTCATTTCTAATGAAAAAAAATGTATGACACCACGTGGGGTATTTCCGTACTAGGGAGAAATTGCTTTACAAAAATTGGTTGTTTTTTCTCCTTTATCCCTTGTGAAAATGAGAAAATACAACATTTTAGTGGAAAAAAATTTTGATATTCCTTTTCGCTGCCTAATTCTAATAAATTCTACAAAAGACCCGTGGGGTCTAAATACTCACTATACCCCTAGAAAAATTCCTTAAGGGGTGTTTCCAAAATGGGGTAACTCGGGGGGTTTCCACTGTTTTGGTCCCTGCAGGGCATTGCAAACGCGATATGGCACTGAAAACCAATCCAGCAAAATCCGTGCTCCAAAATCAAAATGGCGCTCCTTCCCTTCTGAGTGCTGCTATGGGTCCAATCAGCAGTTTATTACCACATATGGGGTATTGCCGTAATCAGGAGAAAATGCTTTACAAATGTTGTGGTTCTTTTTTTCCTTTATTCCTTGTAAAATTTAAAATTTCTATGCTTTTTCAGAAAAAAAGTCGATTTTCATTTTTACAGACTAATTCCAATATATTTTGTGAAAAAACCTGTGTGGTCAAAATGCTAACTATACCCCTAGATAAATTCCTTGAGAGGTGTAGTTTCCAAAATGCGGTCAATTTTGGGGGGTTTCCGCTGTTTTGGTCCCTCCAGGGCGCTGCAAACGCGACATGGCACCGAAAACCAATTCAGCAAAATCCGTGCTCCAAAATCCAAATGGCGCTCCTTCCCTTCTGAGCTCTGCTGTGGGTCCAATCAGAAGTTTATTACCACATATGGGATATTACCGTAATCGGGAGACATTGCTTTACAAATGTTGGGGTGCATTTTCTTCACTATTCCTTGTAAATATTACAAATTTCTATGTTTTTTCAGAAAAAAAGTAGATTTTCATTTTTACATACTAATTCCAATATATTTAGCGAAAAAACTGTGTGGTCTAAATGCTAACTATACCCCTAGATAAATTCCTTGAGGGGTGTAGTTTCCAAAATGGGGTCACTTTTGGTGTGTTTCCACTGTTTTGGCACCACATGACCTCTTCAAACCTGACAAGGTGCCTAAAACATATTCTAAAAAAAAGGAGGCCCAAAATCCACTGGGTGCTCCTTTGCTTCTGAGGCCTGTGTTTCAGTCCATTACCACACTAAGGCCACATGTGGGCTATTTCTAAAAACTGCAGAACCTGGGCAATAAAATATTGAGTTGCATTTCTCGGGTGAAACCTTCTGTGTTACAAAAAAAATGTATTAGAAATTAATTTCAGCAAAAAAAATAAAATTTGTCAATTTCACCTCTACTTTGCTTTAATTCCTGTGAAACGCCTAAAGGGTTAAAACACTTTGTGAATGCTGATTAAAATACCTTGAGGGGTGCAGTTTTCAAAATGGGGTGACTTCTGGGGATTTTCTAATATAAAAGGCCATCAAAGCCACTTCAGAACTGAACTGGTCCCTGAAAAAATGGCCTTTTGAAATTTTCTTTAAAATATGATAAATTGCTGCTAAAGTTCTAAGCTTTGTAACGTCCTAGAAAAATAAAAGGACGTTCAAAAAATTATGCAAACATAAAGTTGGCATATGGGGGATGTTAACTAGTAACTATTTTACGTGGTATTACTATCTGTTTTACAAGCAGATACTTTTAAATGTAGAAAAATGCTAATTATTGCAAATTTTTTCTAAATGTTGGTGTTTTTCAAAAATGAATACCGAAATAATCGACCAAATTTTTTCACTAACACAAAGTACAACATGTCACAAGAAACCAATCTCAGAATTGCTTGGATAGGTAAAAGCATTCCGATGTTATTACCTCATAAAGTAACATGTCAGATTTGAGAAAATCGGCTGTGTCCTGAAGGCCAAAACAGCCTGGGTCCTGAAGGGGTTAAGATATAGTTGACTTACTTAAAGTGTTACTATCTCCCAATTGAAGCCCAAGGTAGACAAATGTATTCTAGCTATCAGTTGGGTTCCCAGTACCCAGGCTTCCACCGCCAGAAGTTGTGGGTAATGAACTTGTAGATATGTTCTGCATTATTTATTTTGTATCTTGCCATAGTATTATAACTGTTTTGTCAGGCTATGCCCTTTGAAATAAATTTAAAGGGGTTTTCCGAGATTAAATGACTTTGTGTTAATGCTTGTAATTTATTAATGTAAATACATTTGTAATATATATACATTTTCCAAATTGGCCCCGTTTCCATATGCTGCCGTGGGGTACTTGACAGGTGACATCACTCTCTGGCCACTGTTTTTATCTTCAATTCCCTTCTGGGTATACGACACGTCACTTGTGACGTGCCGTGTATGGGCTGTTCTGTTGTACCGCCTGTAATGCACATGCGCGGTCCCTGGTGTTATACACTATACCCAGTATAGTGCACTCACTATACCCAGTATACAAACGTATTCTTCTGTTTTTTTAGGATAACTCTACTGTTGTATATAAACTTGCATGATCAGTCGTCCTCCAGCATACATATGCTTGGTGAGATTAAAAAAATATATATGGATGCGTAATGTCTAGAAAAGGAAAAAATAAGTTAAAGAGCATTTCCAAACTCATTAAAATATGAACCCTTGAATTGTTTTTTTTTTTTTTTTCACCCAAAATGTAAACATTTACTAGGAAATCATGAGTTAGAGCAGAAGCCAAAGTTTGGTAACCATGTTTGTTTTACCTGCAAAGTGTTGGCATTTTTCTATTTTGTTTTAGCAGCCATTTTTTAAGTAAAAAAAGAAGTGCAGCCATATTGGATTTTCTAAGTTAGTGAAATTGTCAGTAAGTAATTTTCAGGCCCCATATGTTAGGGCTCATTCAGATGAGCGTGCATCACGTCCATGTCACGTGGACTCATGTACGCGGACTCATGTATTTCAAAGTGGCCATTCACACGACCATTGTTTCAATGGAGTGTGTGAAGGGTCCGTAAAAAAATAGGACAAGTCATATTTTTTTGCGCATCAGTATAGACTCTTTTTGCGCTTCCCCTATAGACTCTAGTCTATAGGGGATGTGTGATAACGCGTCCTGCACAGGTGCAGCACGGGTGCACCTCGGACATGAAAAACTGCACTTTTTCATGTCCGAAGTTGGCCACGTTTGTGTCAATTCTAGCCTTAGTGTTAAGGTAGTTTGCATTCGAGTTGTCCTAGATTACTGCTCACTACCATGCTATGTCACAAATGGCTCAGTGTATAGTTACACTTTTAAAAAAAAAAATTTGGATGTTTATGATTGACCGATTGTAGGACAGGTTGTGGACCCTCAATACCATTGGATTGGTGCAGTCTTATTTGGGGAGTGGAGTCTTTGGGAGGCTTTGCCTGAGCTGGAGTTGATCTTGCTTCCCAATCAGTTTTCAGAATATTACTGTTCTGAGGTTTAATGCATAGTTTTAGCAATAAACCTGTGAATTTATTTGCAGCCCAAGGGTATGTTCACACGTAGTCAACAAAAACGTCTGAAAATCCAGAGCTGTTTTCAAGGGAAAACAGACCCTGCTTTTCAGACGTTTTTTTACCAACTCGCATTTTTCGCGGCGTTTTTCGCGCCGTTTTCGCGGCGTTTTTTACGTCCATTTTTGGAGCTGTTTTCATTGGAGTCTATGAGAAAACAGCTCCAAAAACGTCCAAAGAAGTGTCTTGCACTTCTTTTGACGAGGCTGTATTTTTACGCGTCGTCGTTTGATAGCTGTCAAACGACGATGCGTAAATAACAGGTCGTCTGCACAGTACGTCGGCAAACCCATTCAAATGAATGGGCAGATGTTTGCCGACGTATTGGAGACGTATTTTAAGACGTAAAACGAGGCATAATACGCCTCGTATACGTCTGAAATTTGGCCGTGTGAACATACCCTAACTGTCAGTGATATGTTGCTGGGACGGTGTTACAAAATTGCTAACTAAATTTTAGACTTAAGGATGGACAAAGAATAACATTATTGCCAAAGCTGGATACATATGAAGATGAACATTTTCTTCTAGCCGCTATAGCATATCATACTGCCTCTTTCATTCCTGAATATTGAATGTTGCAACTCAGCGAATTTAGTAATGATGTGTTTTTGGTAATTGTGTTTTCGGTAGGGTTAGTGATTTCTATATGCATTACTTATTTTTTTGCAACGGTGAAGGTATTCGTTCTCAACTTACGTGTGCCTAAAACTGAGGAGGAATTATTGAATCTTGTAGTGACAACAGAGCAGTCTGTATCTTAGCCATTCTATGAATAAAAGCCTATTCCCGAAATTTCAAGGTCGCAGATGTGGCCTTAAAGCGAGCAAAGCCTCCTCATCCAGCTGGATCAATAGCTTCATTCTGGAATTCTCTAAGCAAGAATCTCCTCCATTTACTGTTAAAGTACACTCATTTAGATCAACGGCAGCATCTATAGCAGAGGCAAACAATAACTAGATTTGCACTGCTGCTTCTTCGTCTACCTTTAACCGGTTCAGGCCCAGGCTATTTTGAGCCTTTAGGACCTGATACTGTTAACCATTTTTAGCATGTGTTAGCTATAACTTTTTTATTTGTTAGGCTAGTGATTGGATTTTTGATATATTTTTTTCATGATCAATGCAGGTTTCTTATCTTATCATTTTTATATATATTATTTTACTTTTTTAGCACTTGTAGGCTTATAGTTTGAAAAAAAATTGTAGAAACATATGCTTTTTTTCTTCTTGATCATCATTGTCTACCGCAAATTTTAAATATTACATGCCTATTTTTTGGTAATTCGGTCAGGGCAAATGTTATGACAGTGATTGGCGGGAGAGTGTATTTTTGGGGGGTATATTCTTTTTTATTTTTTTTTATTTTCTTTTATTGATTTGCAAACAAAGGAAGTAATTTCCACAAAACATATTAAAAACATATTAAAAAAACCACATAAATGCACGTAGCTATCACAAGTACTTACATATGCAATGCATAACCTTCGGATTAACAATTATGCAAATATTCTATGTGTATTTTTTATTTATTTTTGTTACTTTTTTTTATTATTATGGCCCATCCTTCAAATGTCAGAAAATACCTTTGGGGACTTTATTATATAATTTATTTATTTTTTTACACTATACCTTTCCACTGTAATCAGCCCTGTTATAGCGGCTATTGTCACTAACAGTGCTTTGCTGCCTCTAGTTAGTTCTAGCAGCAGCCTCCTACTATTGGCATCCCAGCGATCATGTGATCACCAGGACCAATAGAGGCGCTCATTCAGTGTGCTGTGCACGTGAGTACAGAGAAGACAGAAGCAGTGAAAACCGCCGCTGTCTTCTCTCCAGGGTCCCCTACAGTCTCTGACCACTGCGCACCTGACATTTAGCTGCCCAATCGCTTAGGTAGCCAGCTTAAACCCACGCCGTGTATATATACTATGGTGGGGACCTTAAGGACCTGGACTGCCCATCGTATATATACAGTGGGCAGGCGGTAAGCAGCTTACCTAATACATTTGTAAAGTACTACAGTATTACCAGCCTTTAATGCTAGAGTGCTTTTAGAATTCCTTCAGGAATTTTGGGGCAGATTTTGACCTGCCTTCGCTTTTTTGCTGCGGTTTTTGTGGCGTTTTTCGCCAGCGGCCATTGAAGCTAATGCAAGGACCATGGGAAAAATTGAAATTTCAATGGGAGGTCAGAGGTAACTGCCACAAGAAAGGACCTGCTGCTTTATTTCCCGCATGCGGCTATAAGCCACCTGGGGGGGAAAAAACGCTTCTGCCTCCCACTGAAAGCAATGGGGGGGAAACGATTTCTGATGTTTTTTTGCGCTGATTCTGATTTTACTTACTTTCTTACTTTTTAAATTGCTTATGTTTATTGGTTCATTATGAACTGATAATAGGTTTTCCTTAGCAGACTCTTTGGTTTAAATAAGCTGAACTTCTGTGCAGCTCTTATTGACTGGTTGTCAGTTCCAAATTTCTGTAGGATTTATTCAAATGGACACTAACTTTTCAACAAACTTTTCATAAATCAATAGTACAAGAGAATATAAGAACTTTGCAATATATCTTATTAGAGAAAAATGCCTCGTTCTCCACTTATCAGGCTCCGTTCCTCACTCCTAACTTTTCACTCACCCTAAACTTACTGCTAAATCCGTCTTCTCAAAAAGAAACACACTGAAGGATCAGGCTACACATACCTCCCAACTTCCAAGTATAACAAAGAGGGACAACAGACGCGGCACTCGTAGCGTGGCAAATGTTTTTTCTTTTAGGCCTCGTCTCTAATTCCACCCAATCCCAGCCCATACACACCCGGTTCACCCCACACAGTATGATGCTCCCATAGTTCCTCCCACAAAGTTTAATGCCAAATAGTTGCCCCCACTCAGTATAATGCCCCCTAGATGCAACGATACAGTATAATGCACCCATAGATGCGCCCATACGGTATAAAGAAAAAACACAGATGGCCCCATACAGTATAATGCCCCTATAGTGGCCCCATACAGCAGAATGCCCCAAAGCTTCCCCATACAATATATGGACAGTGATGTCAAGAACTTCCACCGAGCACAGCGCTTAAAGTATCGCTGTACCCGGGGAGTCCTTGGCGAGTGGAGGAGCTCCGTCTGCTCCTCCGCTCTGAACTCATTTTGAATGAGGGAGCTGATGGTTCCCTGCATCAGCATTGGGTTCAACTGTATCTGTGTCGATACCCCTGGCTCCTCGGGATAACGGGACACAGCCCGGAATCCCGGACAGTCCCGCTGAAGGTATGAGTTACATGTCGCCCATAAAAGTTGTACATAGAAGTCTATAGGGAGGGGAGGAGGGAAAAGTAGCAGTAAGAGATAATCAGAGAGAGACACACAGTGATGCTGCTGCTTATTACTGTAGTAACATGTAGCTTATCCAGAAAAGTCACCTGAAAGGTTAGGTACGCTTTAAATTAGTCATAGTTAAATTAGGAAGTACAAAAGAAAAATGGTAGTAATCCAGCACTCCCGAGGTATCGGTTAAGACTTGAAATTTATTAATGCATTAAAAATACATGTCCAAAAAAAATAATTAAAAATACACGTCGCTCCTGTACAGAGGACCTTGTTTTTGCCCAGGAATGTGAACATATGACACAGGGATTCTGCGATGTACCGTAACCCAAAGAGAATATAGCAGAGTCCAAAACTAGGGCAAACTTACTGAATAATAATAAAAAAAATGAAGGCAGAAAAAAGTGCGCTAACACCTGTCACTTTTAGTACTGAATATAATAATAATTATTATCAAGTAACCAAAATCATTAAAAAGTTCCTTCCGGTATTATACAAGAACGACATTGTCTGCTCTACCTTAAGAAATTGATGTAGTTTTATAGCTAGAAGGGCATCTACCATTGGAAACAGAATATCACCAAGAACATACCAGAACAAACATATTAAAAAAACCTGGTTGGATACTATGGGTTTCTACAAGTGTGGGGTCCCTCGCTGCGGTTTATGTAACCATGTAAAAAAAGCATCAAACCTTTACATCGGCACATACACAGGAGACCTTTTACATTAATACTTTTATCAACTGTAATACAACACATGTTGTGTATATTGTATGTTGCACGGAGTACAATATCCAATATGTGGGGTGCACTGCGAGGACCCTCAGACAACGAATAGGTGAACATCTATACCAGGGGTCTCAAACTCGGCCGGGTAAGTGGGCCGTATATAGAAAAAATGTGAAGTGGTCGGGCCGCATTACTTTCAAATTTGATACAATACAAAATTATTGTTAATCAATTAGTTATTTGAACTACTATAACACTATATTACTATAATAATACCGCTAGGTTTAAAATTTGAGAGATTTCTCCACGTGCTTATTTCAACAATCCAGTTTTCCAGTTTAAGTGTCGCTAAATGCAGTCCGGCGGCTCAGTTAGCACACATGTCAAGATTGGGCAGCCCCTTTTTAGATAGTGCCACAGTGCCCTCGGTGGATGCTGCCGCAGAGCCCTGTGTAGATGCTGCCACAGCAGTGCCCTGTGTAGATGCTGCCACTGCAGTGCCCTGTGTAGATGCTGCCACAGCAGTGCCCTGTGTAGATGCTGCCACAGCAGTGCCCTCTGTAGATGCTGCCACAGCAGTGCCCTGTGTAGATGCTGCCACAGCAGTGCCCTCTGTAGATGCTGCCACAGCAGTGCCCTCTGTAGATGCTGCCACAGCAGTGCCCCCTGTAGATGCTGCCACAGCAATGCCCCCTGTAGATGCTGCCACAGCAGTGCCACCTGTAGATGCTGCCACAGCAGTGCCCCATGTAGATGCTGCCACAGCAGTGCCCCCTGTAGATGCTGCCACAGCAGTTCCCTCTGCAGATGCTACCACAGTGATGTCAGGGGCTTGCCCAGAGCTGGAGTCCCGGAGCAGAGCCGCTTCTAGCACTCTGCCTGGGATTCCAGCTCTGCTCCTGACATCACTGTCCATATATGGACAGAGATGTCAGGGGCAACCCCAGAGATGGAGTCACGGGCAGAGCGCTAGTAGGCTTTTCCTGGGACTCCAGTTGTGCTCCTGACATCACTGGGACTCTGGGGAAGACCCTGACACACTGTCTATATATGGGCAGCGATGTCAGGGAATTCCACAGCGTCCCGGAGCAGAGCCGATAGTAGCGCTCTGCCCGGGACTCCGCTCTGGGGAAGACCCTGACACACTGTCCATATATGGGCAGCGATGTCAGGGAATTCCACAGAGTCCCAGAGCAGAGCCTGTACTAGCGCTCTGCCCGGGACTCCGCTCTGGGGACTACCCTGACACACTGTCCATATATGGGCAGCGATGTCAGGGAATTCCACTGAGTCTCGAAGCAGAGCCGATACTAGCTCTCTGCCCAGGATTCCACTCTGGGGAAGACCCTGACACACACTGTCCATATAAGGGCAGCAATGTTAGGGAATTCCATAGAGTCCCGGAGCAGAGCCGGTACTAGCGCTCTGCCCGGGACGCCGCTCTCGGGAAGACCCTGACACACTGTCCATATATGGGCAGCGATGTCAGGGAATTCCACAGCGTCCCGGAGCAGAGCCGATACTAACGCTCTGCCCGGGACTCTGCTCTGGGGAAGACCCTGACACACTGTCCATATATGGGCAGCGATGTCAGGGAATTCCACAGAGTCCCGGAGCAGAGCCTGTACTGGCACTCTGCCCTGGACTCTGCTCTGGGGAAGACCCTGACACACTGTCCATATATGGGCAGCGATGTCAGGGAATTCCACAGAGTCCCGGAGCAGAGCCTGTACTAGCGCTCTGCCCGGGACGCCGCTCTGGGGAAGACCCTGACACACTGTCCATATATGGGCAGCGATGTCAGGGAATTCCACAGCGTCCCGGAGCAGAGCCGATACTAACGCTCTGCCCGGGACTCTGCTCTGGGGAAGACCCTGACACACTGTCCATATATGGGCAGCGATGTCAGGGAATTCCACAGAGTCCCGGAGCAGAGCCTGTACTAGCGCTCTGCCCGGGACTCCGCTCTGGGGAAGACCCTGACACACACTGTCCATATAAGGGCAGCAATGTCAGGGAATTGCACAGAGTCCCGGAGCAGAGCCGGTACTAGCGCTCTGCCCGGGACGCCGCTCTGGGGAAGACCCTGACACACTGTCCATATATGGGCAGCGATGTCAGGGAATTCCACAGCGTCCCGGAGCAGAGCCGATACTAACGCTCTGCCCGGGACTCTGCTCTGGGGAAGACCCTGACACACTGTCCATATATGGGCAGCGATGTCAGGGAATTCCACAGAGTCCCGGAGCAGAGCCTGTACTAGCACTCTGCCCTGGACTCTGCTCTGGGGAAGACCCTGACACACTGTCCATATATGGGCAGCGATGTCAGGGAATTTCGCAGAGTCCCGGAGTAGAGCCTGTACTAGCGCTCTGCCCGGGACTCCGGACACTTCGGGTATGTTCACACATCTTACCAAAATACGTCTGAAATTACTGAGCTGTTTTCAGGCAAAAACAACTCCTGAATTTCAGGCGTTTTTGCAAGTGCACACGTTTTTTGCGGCGTTCATTACGGACGTAATTAGAGCTGTTTTTCATTGGAGTCAATGAAAAACAGCTCCAATTACGTCCCAAGAAGTGACATGCACTTCTTAGAGGCGGGCGTCTTTTTACGCGCCGTCTTTTGACAGCGATGCGTAAAAATGACACCTTGTGGGAACAGAACATCGTAAAACCCATTGCAAGCAATGGGCAGATGTTTGTAGATGTATTGGAGCCGTATTTCAGGCATAATTCGAGGTGTAAAACTTATTACGTCTGAAAATAGGCCATGTAAACATACCCTTCTTTGGAAGTTTTTTGAGCCGTTTACCATAGACTATTGAAAAAAGCTCCAGAAAAAGCCGTAAAAAACGCTGCCAAAATCGTAAGTGGGACAAAAAACTTCTGAAAATCAGGAGCTGTTTTCTCTTGAAAACAGCTCCGTATTTTGAGAAGTTTTTGACTGTGCGTGTGAACATACCCTTACACTTAGTTTTTTCCTTGTAAAAGTAGTAAAACATAGAAAAAACTATATATATTTGGCATCGCCGTAATCGGATTGACCCGCAGAATAAAGTTAACATGTTTTAATTGCACAGTGAATTCCGTAAAAACTAAGCGCAAAAAACAATGGCGGAATCAGTTTTTTCTAATTTTCTAACCCACAAATAATTGTTTTTCTGTTTCCTAGTACATTTTATGGGACAATAAATGGCGCTACGAAAAACTAGAACTCGTCCCGCAAAAATCGAGCTCTCATTGGAATATATTGACGGAAAAATGAAAAAGCTATGGCTTTTGGAAGGTGGGGAGGAAAAAACAAAAAAATTCAAATCTGAAAGTTGTTTACGACGGGAAGGGATTAAAGACATCGAACCTCAAACATTTTTTATTATATTACTGAGATCTTCTACATCTACATAGAGAACTCTTAAACTTTAGCACAATATAAGTATCATTTGAAAATACAGTGCCCATTATGTATTATGTATACCATATTTTGAACCCTCTTGAAATCCCAAATGTTCTCTTTTGTCCAAAATTAGCAATAGGGTAAGTCTGTCACTTGTGACGAACTAAAGGAAGTTAAATAATCCAGAGCTTCCTACCTTATGTCTCTGGTTTAGAGAAGTGTGTCTAAAGTTTGGTCTTTAACCCCGTCGTCTTTTCACTCCTCAAATGCCGCGATCATTATCGATTAAGTTGTTTACAGAGGGAGGGAGCTCCCTCTGTCACCCATCAGCAGCCCGCTGCATATGCAATTTCGGGCTTCCAATGGGGTGCCATGGCAGCCGGGGGCCTAACAAAGGTCTGCCCTAGCTATATACCTATTAGGACGTGTCAGAGTACAAAGTAAACCAAAGCATTATATCTGTGATCCAAAGATCGCATAGTGAAGTCCCCTAGTGGGACTGAAAGAATAAGTAATTATTGTGAAATAAAAATTACTAAAAAGGCAAACATTAAAAAAAAAAAAAAATGGTTTTAGGCCTCATTTACACGAGCGTGTGCGTTTTGCGCGCGTTTGTATTGCGTATGCACTGCGTATACGCAGCCTTGTTGCGTTTTAAACGCGCGCACGACTAGCGTTTGCATCGTGCGTAAAAAACGCAGAGGGGATTAGTGGGACGCCCGCCTACAAATAGGCCAGCTGGCCCAACCCCTGCTTGCTGGTAGAAATCTGTTTGCAAGCTTATTTCCGCCTCTGCAGAAACCACAGTGTTTGTTTTTCCCTTCAAATTGGAATCGCTTTGACACACAACTATTATGGCTTCGCCAGCACTGGCGCGTGTGCTTCTTCTCTGGATGATCTCACGTCGGTTTGGCCAGCGCCGACACATGCTGCAGCACCACACGCCTGGAAGAAGTCGCATTTGGGTTCAGCCACTTGTGGCCCAACGTACAATAAAAGGGCATTTCCATACCCTGTTTGAGGACTTACGCCGGCATCCCGAAAAATTTCAATCCTTCTGCCGCATGTCTGTGGCCACATTTGACCTTCTGCTTGAGCAAACTCGCTCTGGTCTCACCTTCCAGAATACGAACATGAGACGCTGCATTTCGCCCGAGGAACGTCTGCTTGTGACCTTGAGGTATGTATGAAGCTGCTATAACTTAGTCCATGCCGCTGTCTGCTTCACCAGCCCCCCACTAACATGTGTTCTTCCTTTCTTTTTCTTTCTCTTTATTTGCTAGATTTCTGGCCACAGGCAATAGTTATCATTCGTTGCATTTTGAATTTCTTTTGGGAGTGACCACCATTTCCTTAATTGTCATATCCACCAGTGTCGTGTTGTGGCAGAGGTTAAAGAGCACGGTCATGCCTCAGCCCACGACAGAACAGTGGCTAAGTATATCAGAGGGATTTCTTAGAGCTACTGAATTTCCAAATTGCATTGGTGCCCTTGACGGCAAACACATTCGTGTGAGAAAGCCCCCACGCAGTGGCTCGCAATACTATAACTACAAGCAGTATTTTTCTATGGTATTGTTAGCCTTGGCGGACACTAATTATTGTTTCACTATTGTTGACATTGGCTCGTATGGAAGCTCGGCAGATGCACGCATATTCCGTACATCAAGAATGGGGAAGCGACTCGTGAATAGGCGACTGGGGTTGCCGGAACCCTCCATCCTCCCGGGCTCCAGCGGGCCCCCAATCCCGTATGTAATCGTGGCAGATGAGGGGTTTGCACTCACAAGGCAAGTCATGCGTCCCTTTGCAAGAAGGGGCTTGGATGACCGTAGGCGCATGTTCAATCTCCGCCTGGGCAGAGCTCGGCGATGTGTGGAATGTGCCTTTGGCATTATGTCGAACAGGTGGCGTGTCTTTCTGTCAACAATGCAATTGTCCATGCATAATGTCACACGTGTTATCCAAGCGGGTGTAGTTCTGCATAACTTCTGCCGCATTAATGATGCAAACTTTGATGCTGACTATATCCTAACACATGCAGACACCACTGACAATGTCCCGGTGATTCCTCTCGGCCGATCTGTCTCCTCCGGCCTTCAAGTTCGTGATACTTTGGCGGCATATTTTGAGTGCCCATCTGGACCAGCACCGTGGGGGGCTGATGACCTGTGAAGGGGTGAATGTTCTTTTGACGCTTCACTACCCACCTGAGATGTGGGCATTTTTTGTTTTGATTATTTTGGGGGTTGGGGTTGGGGTAGGGACTCGCAAAACATGAGGACCCTTGACGCGGGTTGCGAGCTTATATCTCTCGGGGTTTGAGCAGGACTTTACACAGTTGCCGACTTACTTTGCCCATATATCCTGTTGTGCGGACTCCAGTTAGGGAAGTCCAATTGCAAGTGTACTTATTTTGCTTCAGGGCCCATGGCAGGACCTAAACTTTGCAATCCCTTTCAAGCCATGTCAAACCCCGAGAGATTAACTAAAACCTCATATCACATGCCCATGCATTGGTCCAAAAGGCCAGAAGTGTGTGAGAGTGTAGGCTAAGGAAATGTGTGGCAAACCTTGTGTTGTGTGGTCTAAATGATTAATAAAACGAAATCAAACCATTACCCATAATTTTTTTTATTTAGGGATTCGGACCAATCCCAAATTTTGGGGACAAAAACTTAGACACCAACATGGTGTAACGAAATACAAAATAAAAACATGATCCCACAACATACGTGGCCAGGCCTGCACCACACACAACAGTGCCGTTCAAATATATTGGCACCAACACACTCAGAGGTGTTGGTATAGTTGTCCTGGGGAGGCATATGCCTGCATTTCAGCACCACTATGCTGGACCTGGAGCTGGGTAGGTTGTTCCTGGCCAGCATAGTGGTGCTGATGTGGTGGGTGGAATGTGGGCCCTGCGAAGTGGGGAGCCATAGGGCGCATGTATGGATGCGGACGGGCCATCTGGGGAACAGGGTGGAATTGGCCAGGCACCTGGGCCGTGGGTGGCGGCATGTAATTATTTCGCCACTGCTCTATTGCCGTGAAACACATATGGGGATTGTGTGGCGGTCTGCAAGCGTCGATCAATGTGACGATCGACGCCTGCAGACGGCCCATAAGGTCCATCGGCACCAGGCGTAGGAGGGGGACAATGCTGCGGCCGAAGGCATCATTGCCATCCTCCTCTGCGGCTCGCCTCAGATAGTCCAGTACCCGCGTATCCACCTGGGCAGATGTGGAGGGCTGTGGGGCACGAACACGCCGACTGCGGGCTCGCACGGGCCGCTCCTGGGCTGGAGAGGCAACCGGCCGTTCTGACTGGCCTGGTGCGGGCTCCTGGGGTGTCGGCTCGGGGCTGGGTGGCAGGATATTGGGAGCAGGGGGTTCGGCCACAGACTCCCCCACGTCAGTCTCCTCTGCTGTGTCCTCCAAATTGTCGGTGGTTCTACAAGGAGCAAAAAAAGTATGAGTACAATATCTAACATTGCCCACAACAACACGTTGGCAGACAGGACCTGGGCAAATACACATTACACTCATGCAACGACATAAATGCTTACGTGCGCATATCCATGATGTCCTTCAGGAACATCAGCTGCTTAGTATAAATGTAGGGCCGTTTGCGAGATGCCCCATCTCCGCTGCGTCCCTTGTCACCCATCTCTCGCCTGAATTGATCACGGCAGCTCCGCCACCGTGTCTTGATATCTTGGACTGGTGGATGTAACAAAAACATAACACGCCATCAGAACTATCACCTCTCACTACAAAATGAAGGGCCCTGCAATGGCAATGCGGTGGGACGTGGGGAAGCACCTGCTCCACCAAAGTTTCTCGTGCTAATGAGCGCAATACACATACAGGGCCCAGGTTTTCGATAGGCATGACAGGCATTGACAGAAAATGCCAGGTACTCACCCAACCGAGTGCGGTCACGGGTTCGGCCAGTCTCCCACTCTTGCCCAAAGAGGTTTTTGGCCACCAACTCCCATGCGTCCTCCTTCACCGTCCTGTTATGATACTCCTCACATCTGGTATCCCATATCGCTGGATGCTCCTGGACAAAAAGTATGAGGTGCTCCACATCCATCCCGCGCGGCATGGCTGTAGTATATGGCTGTGAAACGCTCCAAACTATCCGCACACAACTCTCCTGGCACTGGCTAGACTTGCCCCCTCGCACTTGAAAGGCAGGCACTTCCTGGTTTGGAGTAGCTTTGTGTAGCTTTATAGACTAATTAGAATGGACATAACAGCTCTTGCGTGTTTTTCGCGCATGCAACGCAGGACCGTCCGTGTGGCATGCGTTGTTTTCACGCACCCATTGAAGTCAATGGGTGCGTGTTGCGTGAAAAACGCAAGAATATAGAACATGTCGTGAGTTTTACGCAACGCACTCACGCAGCGCAAAATACACGCATCGTCTAAACAGCCCCATAGACTATTATAGGTGCGTACAACACGCGTGAAAAGCACGCGCGTCGCACGCGCGTATAATACGCTCGTGTAAATGAGGCCTTGTTTAGTAAAACTGTAAAAATAAAATTATATCCGCCCCCCCCAAAAAAGTTAATAAATAAATTCTATATACCCCAAAACGGTGCTATTGAAAAATACAACTCATCCCGCAAAAAAAAAAAGTCCTCATACAGCCATGTCCATGTGAAAATAAAAAAGTCATAGCACTTTGAATATGACAATGGAAAAACTACAAAAATTGCTTGGACATTAGGGCCCAGAATGCATGCAGGGGGAAGGGGTTAAAGTCATGTTTTCAGGGTCTCCCATTGGCAATTAATGATGCAGTTACCTTGATTATATCACCTGTGCGGCATTTAGGAAATCCAGCCTATTGGGGATACTTTTGGACTGGCGTTGAGAAATCCTGTATAGAGATATGATCAGATCTGAGCATATATGGTTTTAGGGTATGTTCACACGGAAACGCAAAATACGTCTGAAATTACAGAGCTGTTTTCAGGCGAAAACAGCTCATGAATTTCAGACGTTTTTGCAAGTGCCCGCGTTTTTCGCGGCATCCATTACGGACGTAATTTGAGCTGTTTTTCATTGGAGTGAATGAAAAATGGCTCCAATTAAATCCCAAGAAGTGTCCTGCACTTCTTTGACGCGGGCGTAATTTTACGCGCCGTCTTTTGACAGCGACACGTAAAATTACACCTCGTCTGAACAGAACATCGTAAGACCCATTGCAAGCAATGGGCAGATGTTTGCCGACGTATTGGAGCCGTTTTTTCAGGCGTAATTTGAGGCGTAAAACACCTCCATTACGTCTGAAAATAGGTTGTGTGCACATACCCTTATAGTTTGACTGCTGTTCAGCAATATCAAAATTAATGCAGGGTTTGTCCTAATAAACAGAAGACCCACTTGGTTTGCCACTTGATTCATTCTTCGGTTCTACATTCAACTATGTGCTCAGACAAACTAAGAAAGTTTCCTTAGTTGCTTACTTGTTATATTAAATAAAAAATAGAAAAATTGAGAAAGTTTAGATGTAAGAGCACCATGTATAGATGCTGGCTTCAGCTGTGCCGTTTCCCCGGGTGCAATGGGCAGACAATGGGCTGCATCGGCAAAAGCAGGACAATCCAAAACAAAAATGGTAGTAATCCAGCACTCCAGATGTATCGGTAAAGACTTGAAACTTATTGATTCCTTAAAGTCCATAGTGACATGTCAGAAGTTTTGATTGGTGGGAGTCCGAGCACTGAGACACCCATCAATCGTTTAAACAAAGCATCAGAAGTGCTTGTGTGAGCGCTCAGCCGCTTTGTTTGTGTTTGGCTTTTTTCGGAAATCAATGTAGCGGTGTACGGACTCATTAGAAAGTCTCACGAAGTGGCTGAGCGCTTACACGAACACTTCTGCCGCTTAATTTTAGCGATTGATGGGGTCTCAAGTGCTCGGACCCCCATCAATCAAAACTTCTGACATGTCACTATGACATGTCAGAAGTTTGTTGAACGTTTAGTTACCCTTTAAAAATACATGTCCAATAAGGAGGAAGCAATGGTTAAAATGGCTTACAAGTTCCAGACCTGTGTAACACTACGGTCCTTATATACAGCCTACATGGTCTCACTGAAAAGACAAGTTTAAAAACCAATACCATTGTAAAGGATCTGCCAGGCACAACTTCTGTGTATATATAGGTAATCAGTCTGCACCTGAGTCTATGTCTCTGAGACTGACTCCATCTTCCACCACTCAGGATGGCAGGCTTAGGAGTGGGAGAGCCCATCGCAGCCTGGCCAGACGGAGCTAGCTCCCGCCCTCTGTCTATTTATACCTGCCTTTCCTGTTCCTCCTTTGCTTGTGATTCTTCTCGTGTGGTTTCCTGGCCCAGCTACAGCTTCTACTATTTGATCCTGCTCCACACTGACCCTGGCTTACTGACTACTCTCCTGCCCTGCGTTTGGTACCTCGTGCTCTCCTGGTTTGACTCGGCTCGTTCACCACTCTTGTTGCTCACGGTGTTGCCGTGGGCAACTGCCCCATTTCCCTTAGCTTTGTGTACCCTTGTCTGTTTGTCTCGTGCACTTACTGAGCGTAGGAACCGCCGCCCAGTTGTACCCCGTCGCCTAGGGCGGGTCGTTGCAAGTAGGCAGGGACAGAGTGGCGAGTAGATTAGGGCTCACTTGTCCGTTTCCCTACCCCTATCATTACAACCATGTACAAAAATCCTCCTCCTTCTATCCTACACACGTGTCATTAAAGAGTTAGCCTAGAGTGGTTGATTAAATAGACCATAGGCCCTGGGCTGTTCCACAAACTTGGGCCCCCCTCCCCCACTGTCGCTCTGCGATGTCTATAGTGAACACCACCTTTCTGTGAGAGCATTAAACAAATGGGTGTTACGATTCCTCTTGTCAGAGGGCTGTGTCCCTACATACTGACAGTCTCCAACATTCACTGACAGTATCACACTGTGTAGGGACACAACCTCTTGACAATGGGAATGGTAACACACATTTGTCTATTAGTCCTGGGTACACAAAGACTTTATGTGGAATACAAGGATTTCCTACAACAGACATGTCAGGAGAGGGGACAGATCCTCTATACATCCAGTGACTCACAAGTGATGTCTTCTCTGATGGGAGTTGTTCTCTTTTCTTCTACATCTGACACAGACCATTATGGCGACTTCTCCTGATGAGACACCTTTGCCCCGTGCTTCTGCAGCTATTTACAGCCTCCATAGAAACACAAAAATTCAGGCACCAAGGCCCAGAAGCATACATTAAAGGGGCTGTCTGGGCAGGGACCGTTTTTTCATACTGGTGACCTATTGATGTGCCCGGACAACCCCTTTTACTCAGACTAATAAATTAGAATACATGCAGACCTAAGACCACTAAACTATTTCAGTCCCCAGACCAGACCCCCCCTAAACAAATACAGACCCTAGAACCAGCACCCTAAATACATACAGACCCCAGAACAAGCACCCTAAATAAATACAGACCCCAGAACAAGCACCCTAAATACAGACCCAGGATCAGACTCCTAAATACATACCCCAGACCTGACCCCCTAAACTAATAATAACCCCAGACCTGACTCCCTAAACTAATACAGACCACAGACCAGACCCCGTAAACTAATACGGACCCCAGAACAGTCCCCCTAAATACAGACCTCATAAACTAATAGAGAGCATACCCCTAAATACAGACACCAGACCTGACCCCCTAAACTAATACTGACCCCAGACCAGGCCCCCTACATACAGACCCCAGACAAGCAGTAAAAGACTGAATTCAATGAAATGCTCAGCCCTTAGTCAGTCTTCTACTGCTTGTCTGTATGTTTATTACCCTGCACATAAACCAATCACGTTCTCCGAATATTCACAGCGCAACCAATCTGAAAGTTTACAGTGCTTGGAAATAAGTGACTGAGGCAGAAGAGGATGGAGGCACAGCCTTATATAGTGGATCGAGCGGGTTCCCCAGCAGCATTTAAAAAAACAGGATCCTGACCTGTCCACAGAGTTTAAGGCAGCACAGAGTATTTCAGGAGATGAGCGTGCGGATCTTGTGCGGCGTGGTGACTTGCCAATCATGTGAAGGTGTTATTGAGGACAGGAGTGGAGGAGAGTTAACAGACTGAGAGCTACGTAATGGTAAGAGCAGAGTTCACAGCAGCACAGAATATTTCAGGAGAGGAGCGTGCAGATGTTGAGGAGTGTATGACGCTGACTGGTTACTGATTGGTCAGCGTCATACGTCATACACATAAACACGCCCAGTTAAAAACACAATACACACCCAGTTGGACATAACGAAAAAAAAAACGCCCAGTTGTCCATTTCAAAGCTCATTTGCATAAATATAAAATAGCTCATAACTTGGCCAAAAATGAACGTTTTTTAAAAAAAAACAAAACGTTACTGTTCTCTACATTGCAGCGCCGATCACATGCAATAGGAGATAGGGGTTTGAGAATCTGGTGACAGAGCCTCTTTAATTATACAATTTTGGTGTATATGCGATGTTTTGATTACTTTTTATTCTATTTTTTGTGGGAGATGAGGTGACCAAAAAATAGAAAATTTGGCGTTTACATTTTTTTTTACGGTGTTCACTGTCCGGGTTAAATAATGATATATTGTAATAGTTCAGACTTTTACATATGCGGCGATACCAATTTTTTTTTTCTTTTTTTACAATGCTCTAGGAGGAAATTGGAAAAGAAGGGTTTTTTGAACTTTTAATATATATTTTTTTTACATAAAAAACAACTTTATTTTACTAATTTTTACTTTTTTATTAGTCCCCCAAGGGCACTTCAACCAGCGATTGCTTGCACTATATACTGCAATTGTAATGACGGGGGTAGGGAAACAGACAAGTGAGCCCTAATCTACCCGCCACTCAGTCCCTGCCTACTTGCAACGACCCGCCCTAGGCGACGGGGTACAACTGGGCGACAATCCCTACGCTCAATAAGTGCACGACAGACAAACAGACAAGGGTACACAGAAGCTAAGGGAAATGGGGCAGTTGCCCACGGCAACACCGTGAGCAACAAGAGTGGTGAACGAGCCGAGTCAAACCAGGAGTGTACGAGGTACCAAACGCAGAGCAGGAGAGTAGTGAACAAGCCGAGTCAAACCAAGAGTGTACGAGGTACCAAACGCAGAGCAGGAGAGTAGTCAGCAAGCCAGGGTCAATATGAAGCAGGGACAAATAGTTCAAGAATCTGCAGCAGGGCCAGGAAACCAACAGAGCAGAATCACAAGCAAGGAGGAACAGGAAAGGCAGGTATAAATAGACAGAGGGCGGGAACTAGCTCCGTCTGGCCAGGCTGTGATAGGCTCTCCCACTCCTGAGCCTGCCATCCTGAGTGGTGGAAGATGGAGTCAGTCTCACAGACATAGAAGCAGGTGCAGACTGATTACCCATGGGCGTTGACACAGAAACTGTGCCTGGCAGATCCTTTCCAGCAATACTAATGTATTGCATTATATCGTCTTTCTGACAGGTTTCTATTAAGCCCTGCCAGAGAATAGGTGCACAAAGATGGCAGACCTGGGGGCCTTTATTAGGCCCCCAGGCTGCCATAGCAACCATCGTCACCCCATGATTGCATTGCAGGGAGGCGCGTTGAGCTGCTAGAGAGGGTCGCCCCCCTCTTTCTAACTATTTAAATGACGTGGTCGCTATGGCATTTAACGGGATAAACTAGCGGGATCACGCTCGAGCGCGATCCCGCTCGTTACTGTGAAGTGTCGGCTGTAATATACCACCTACTGCACCCCCTGCTACTCCCCTGATGGTGCCTACATTGTAGGAAATGTCCTGTCAAATGAGCAGAAAGGTTTACATGAACATGATACTAAAAGTTATATTGTGTATAAATTCCAAATTAAACGACTAATTATTATGTGATTCTGTTTCATCATCTCACTTTCAGTTGGATATAAGAATTGGGGAAGGTTCATCTCTGTCAAGTTATTAAGAAATGACACAAAACATGTTTGCATGCTTATTCGAAAAGTGACCATTAGATTATTAAAGAGTTTCTCAAGTTATAGAAAACATGTTTAACTGTCTTAAAAGGTCTATACATTGTGACCTTCACCAATTGCGAAATCAAAGGGGTTGCACCACTCCGCAGATTGCCATGCCTCTCTGGCTACCGGCAACTCCAATGAGGCCAAAGAGCAGTGTTCTGCAAAGTAACCCGGTCACTTTCTTAAAGCTGGATGGATAAACACAGCTGCTGTTTGGGTATGGATCCATGCTTCTAGAATGTGTTATGCAACCACCACTATTGGGTCTCAGGGCCTTAGTATGAGACTTCTGAAGCCAACCATGTGCCATTTATAATATTGGTGTCTTCTTATGTGGCAGAAGGGCCATTGGGCCCCTTTAGGCACAAGGCCCAAACGTAACTGCTACCTCTGCACCCCTTATAGCTACTCTACTAGTGGGTGTTTTCCTCTAATGCACAATCGCTTTCCCCATGCCTGTTGAGTGGACGGGCTCTTCCAGTGTCTTGCACTATTTGCTCTGTGCCAGTCAGATGTAATCACCCTGTTGCTCTTCTTCCCTTTCACACAAATACTGAGTGAGATGTTGCAGCTGCATTCCCCTCCTCTCCTTCCGGTTTCCAATTTGTAATGAGTTTTGGAAGCTGAGAAGTTTTCTGAACATTTACGGAAAACCTGCAGACTAGGAAAAGGGAAATAAAGGCTGCCGGTAGGTAAGAAATATGTCCCTTTCTGCTGAGAAAATATATTACATAGTTTTATGTATTCACATGTACTGCTGATTTATAATGGAGTCAGTATAAGAAGACAAAAGCTTTTCAGAAGACATGTAAGGAATCCTTGTGTATAGCAGCCTGGCAACATATTTTGAGCTTCCATTTAAAAAAGGCAATTGTGACGTGCAGAATGATAATGCTTATATGCGCTTAGTTAATAATGGGATTGGTCACTTTCTAAATATTAATAAGATATGCTCTAACATAACTTTGTAGGATGTCTGCAGAAAGAGTGCATCCCCTGCCCGAACTGTAACTTGCGCTGTTAGATAGGGGACCATGTAAGCAATAGCGGCATTTTGATGGACTCGGCGTCACATGATGTAGCACATGACAACTGCGTCTATAGCATCGTCTTCCTACGCTTGCACAGATATATACAAGCCACCACTTTTATAGCACAAGCAGGCATATTAGACTCCACAGCTTGAGTGGCATAGGGTAGAATTTACCCAAAGAGTCACATTAATTCTCTACCTCACAGCTACTTAAATGGATTGTTTATGTAGCAAATCTAACTTTTTTCTTCTATAAATTGCAATTTTTAAAAGAACACCAGATCTACAGGATAAGGGCAAACTTATTTTAGGCTACTATCTAAGAATATATTTGTATTATCCCTGTCACATGTTGATATTGATATACTATATGCCCAAGTACAGTAGAAGATTGGCACAGGTAACCACTGGGCTGATTATAGTAGCAGATTTAGTGTTACTTTATATTATTTTGAGCTTTCTACCTAAAGGCTCTATCCTTACATGTGAGTTTAATATATTTTTCTATGACCCTCCAATAATCCAGAATATTTGATAATCTGGTAACTATCAGGTCCCATTGATGCCGGATTGAAAGACTTTTACTGTGAGGAAATGGCACCAATGGGAAGTAGGTGCTGTCAAGAATGTGGGGAAATATATAATTATTCATTGTATAATGAAAACTTATACAATTTTCCAATATACTTTCTGTGTACATTCCTTACAGTTTTTTAAGATCTCTGCTTGCTGTTATTCAGTTATAACCATAATTGTTTAATCCCATTGAATAAAAGTGATCATGTGATGGACACAGGTGCACAACTTGTTACAGTACAGTTATGAGAACTGTGTCTTGTTACAAGCATTCACTTGTGTGTCCATCACATGACCATTTTTATCTACTGGAAGTAAACAATGAAGGTTCCTATTGATGGACCTCGAGCACAGATCTTTAAAAAATTGTGAGGAAGAGGACTTTCTGTGGCAGGGCATTGAGTATGGCTGCCTTATACTGACACTCTATCCTGGCCTTTGGCAATCTAGGAGTTATCTTCCGAGCAACTGAGCCGCCTGTTCAGGTCCACGGGACCACGTAGGTCGATACCGCTGGAGGCCTAGTTGTTCTGGCGTCCTCCCTGCACACCACGCAATTCCAAGGCATACCATATAAGTGACTGATATCAAATCACTAATTCTGAACCTCTTGTAATAAAAATAGAAAAAAGAGAGAGCGCTTTATTGGGCAGACATGCCGGTAAAGGATGTAAAGAGAGATGCAATTCAGCACATAGGAGAACAGACTTTGTTGGGACGTATTCCTACGGGTTTCTGCTTACCTTCTGTGGTTTTGCACAACACCTGTAATCGCGTTCAAAGGGTATGGTACAGCTGCAGTTGGGTCACCTTGGCGGGTTCCCTTTCCGTGGGGCCGTTGGACGAAGGAATAGGCAAACAAAACAGCAAAGCTGTGTTGAATTAAAAGCAAGGCTTCAGGAGACGGCGCTGCTGGATAAAAGACTCTTCCTCACAGGTAGATAAACTTGAGTTTATTTGGCAAACACGTAGTTCAACTCGTTTCATGACCGTATTGGTCCCTCCATCAGGAACAAAATAGAAGTTTTATTTGTTCCTAATGAAGGCACTAATACGGTCCCGAAATGCGGTAAACTCTGCTACATGTTTGCCAGCCGCAGCACCGTCTACTGAAGTCTCACTTTTAATTCAACACAGCTTTGCTGTTTTGTTGGAATTCAAATCACAGCTCTCCCACGAATCTCCGTTAACAAGGCTCCCCCACTGCTCCCTCAGGGCGACAGAAGAGAGCCCAAAGATTGACAACAAATACAGAGAGGCCTAGTCAGGCCTGGCATATATCCTGCAAACTCTTGCTACCTGCAATAGGCTACATTTATGGTGAATAGGCCTTGGAGGACCCGACTTGAGCAGTGCCTCTGCATCGTTCACCACTGTCATCAAGACACCAATTTTCACCAGCCCTTCCTCCAGCTTCTTGAAGAAGTTCCCAGAGCTGGAGCAGATTACAGGGAGCGGGTTGCCCCTAACTTTAGCAGGAGAAGAAGTCTAACACCACTACTTTGGAGGCCCAACTGATATCACAACAACCTGATAAGTACAAGCTGCTCTATACATTTTTTTCTATCTCTCTGGGTCCATCTGTGCTTGAATGTATGGGGCATAAGACGCACATCTTTGAAAATATCTTATAAGCATCTTATTCCTCATTAGAGGTCAAATTTTTTGGGAAGGATACACTAAAGGGATTTGGAGCAACAGCTTATTACTGGGAGCTTTATGCCAAAATATATTTACTCATTGCAATGTCCCTGAGACACACACCCCTTACAGAGAAGGGACTTTCCTTACTATATCTCACAAATCCTCTGTGCAACTGTTAGACCTGTTAAAAGACTCACCACTGAACTACTGAACAATAACTACAGGCAAACTTTTATAATCTGAATTTATAATCAGCCGCCCCCCATTATGAGGACATTATATAACCTAACCACTGCCATAATTACAGTGGCGGATTAAGTAGACTATGGGCCCTGGGCTGTTACCCAAACTTGGGCCCCCCTTCTCCCCCGCCGAGCTGTAACACTACCTTTTTGTGCAAGCATTAACAAATGGGTGTTACGATTCCCCTTGTCAAAGGGCTGTGTCCCTACATACTGACAGTCTCACACTGTGCAGGGACACATCCTCCTGACAAGGGGCATGGTAACACCCATTTGTCTATCAGTCCTGGACTGCACAAAGACTTTTAGTGAAACACAAGGATTTCCTATAATAAACATGTCAGGAGAGGTGACAGATTCTCTATAAATCTAGTGACTCACATGTGACAACTCCTCAGATTCTGGTAACTTTTTTCCTCTTTTCTTCTCCATCCGGTCCAGACTTCACGACGACTTCTCCCGGCCATGACCCATTTCTGCAGAATTTGCCACTTAGATGTCTTCTGTTGCTCACTTTTCCAACATTTCTACACCTATAAACTAAAACAAAATGATCATGGTGCCACACACTGTGCCCCTAAATATAATAGCACCAAACACTGCACCCCTGAATATAATTGTGTCAAACACTGTATAGTAAAGCACCACGTGCACAAAGGCCCCTGTATATAGCGTCACACACACAGCCCCCTGTAGATAGCGTCACACACACATCCCCCTGCAGATAGCGTTACACACACAGCCCCTTGTATATATCGTCACACACACATCCCCCTGTATATAGCGTCACACACACATCCCCCTGTAGATAGCGTCACACACAGCCCCCTGTATATAGCGTCACACACACATCCCCCTGTATATAGCGTTACACACACAGCCCCCTGTATATAGCATCACACACAGCCCCCTGTATATAGCGTCATACACATCCCCCTGTATATAGCGTCACACACATCCCCCTGTATATAGCGTCACACACATCCCCCTGTATATAGCGTCACACACATCCCCCCTGTATATAGCGTCACACACATCCCCCTGTATATAGCGTCACACACATCCCCCTGTATATTGCATCACACACATCCCCCTGTATATAGCATCACACACAGCAGTAATGAAGGGAGGGAGTGAGTTATGGAGGAATGAAGGGAGGGATGAACAGATGAAGGGAGGGATGAACAGATGGAGGGAGTGAGTGATGAAGGGATGGGGGTTTGGAAAAGCACTCACCAGCCTGGAGCTCTGTGTAAAAACTTGACTGGTGGGCGGGCCTTCTTCCCTGCAGATATTCTGCTCCTTCACTGTGATAGACGGACCTGATTGGTGGGCGGGGGTCACATGGGCACGACGTCATCAAAGGTCCTTTAGCCTTCAATTCGGAGCACATTTATGTAGAGAGGTAACTTTCACTATCCCGGCTAAGCCCGCCCCGAATTGTTCTGCCTGCACCTTCTCTCTGCAGTGACAGTTAGCAGCGCAAGTGCGCTGCATAGTTTTTATGATTATGTGCAGTTCGCGCAGCAATGGGCCCCCTGAGTGGCTCGGGCCCCGGGCGGCCGCCCGAAACGCCCATATGATGATCCGCCATTGCATAATTACAGTGGGTGCACAAACACACAAATCACGCAGGATAAATGACAACTCTGTAACTGAGGGTAAAATTTTCTCCTGCATAACTTGTATATTAGCAGCTCTCCCTACTTTAATTTCTCCTCAATATTTCCATTTGGGGATTGGAAAATATCTTATTCGTACCAATCCCGGAGACAGTCTTGCAAATCACATCCTCTTCAGTCCCCTACAAATCCTCAAGCTTTCAAATTACAGCAAGAGAGGAAAAATGAAGGAAAAATCCAACAAGTCCAGTACACCAACTGGTGGACCTAGCTCTAACCTTTCCTCTCATTCTAGCCCACCACTCTTACCATCCCCAGAGCACTTACAGGCAACCACACTAGCGCAGGAGGTGTCCCCCCTGCGACTCTATTGCATATATCCTTAAATTCTGCCTTAGACCAAATTACTTCAAAGGATTGCGGAATTAGAATCCAGAGTGAGCACTGGGGAAAAAAACAACAATATCGACTCTCACCACCTCACTACATCAATGGGAGACCTTAGAGGCAGCTATAAGGGAAAAACTAGATGAGTAGGAGAACAGAGATTGAAGGAATAACTTGAGTCCATAAAAGGAGACACCCTTCCGACTTTCCTCATGACAATATGCAGCTTTTCCGCCACAAAAATCGCAACATTTGCTATTTTTTGTGGGTTTTACCTCCCATTGAATTCAATGGGGAAAACCAACAACAATAGAGCAGCGGTTCCGCAGTATAGATTGACATGCTGAGGATTTAAAAAAATGCACCGAAGGTCAATTTATGAACGATTTCTCGTCATATTTTTTCTGCAGTGTGTGCTTGAGATTTGTTCAAATCTCATCCATTTTGCTGCTACTGTAATACGCTGCCGATTTTATGCAATGAAAACCACCGTATTGGCC
The DNA here is from genome assembly GCF_050947455.1 of Rhinoderma darwinii. Classification (NCBI taxonomy): domain Eukaryota; kingdom Metazoa; phylum Chordata; class Amphibia; order Anura; family Rhinodermatidae; genus Rhinoderma; species Rhinoderma darwinii. The sequence goes on along the minus strand of NC_134688.1, from coordinate 108,578,719 downwards.
TGCCCAGAGGTCTTAGGAAGAACCGCACTAGACCTGTAATAGTGAAATACATGCACTTGGCTATTAAGGAGATGCTACTAAGAGCTTATCATAATCAACAGCAACTCCTATTGATGACCACAAGATTCTCATCGTCTAGGACTTCTCAACCCTAGTCACTTAAAAGCGGAAAACGTTTGTGGATTTTTGCAGATACCTCCTATCCTTTCAGCTTCTCTATCTAGCTAAACTGCATGTAAGGCACAACAAGTCAAGCCCATTTCTTTCTGTCCGAAGCAAGAAAATACTTTCAGCAAGGTGGCATGGAATGGCCTTCCGAACTTCTCCCAGGAGGAATGACTCTTTTTGGCCCTGTTCACACAGAGTTTTTTGCAGGCAGAAAAAATCTGCCTCAGAATTCCTTCAGGAATTTTGAGGCACATTTTGACCTGCCCGCGCTTTTTTGCTATGGTTATCACTGCAGGCAAAAAATGGCGCCAAAAATGCTTGGAAACGATAGGACATACCACTTTTTTTTTCGGCGAGCGGCTAAGAGCCGCCTGGGGAAGTGAATGCCTCTGCCTCCCATTGAAATCAATGCGGGACAATTTCGGCCATTTATTGGTGCTGATTGCGACGCGGTATTGCACCAAGAAACTCTGTGTTAACAGGGCCTTATGGAGGATTGCCTTATTATTAAGCTGTCTTTTCAACTTTTTATTTTTGCAACCTCTTCTGCCATAATTTGGCACGGTTTACTATTCGAATGTATTTTACATTACTGTGTTTGTTATTGCTTAATTTTACTTTAATTTGCTCTACAATCTTTCCTTCATTTCAGATATGTTGGTTTGGCACGTGGTTGTAGAGAATGTGTCTCCTACCACATCGGACCACTCTTCTTTGCTTGCTGGGATTCGTTAAGCGTATCTATGCACAACATTCCGTTTGAAGTACCATACACCACCTTGGCCACATGAGTAGTACCACACACGATCTCACAAACACATACACCACCCCACCCCAAATCTTATATTGTTCACCGGATATCATATTCCTGCAAGAAACCCACTGGAAAAGATTTTCTCACTCTACACTCAGGCTCCTTGGCTTGCAGACTGCTATACGGCCACCCACACTTCCAAATCAAGGAGAGTTGGTACGTTATTCCGACAGGGCTCCTGCTATGAGGTTTGGGAAGCGCTGTCCACAGGGTATGGCATGGCGTTGCAAAATGGAGTGATAGCCTTCCTTATTCAAAATCCCTTTTACCTTGTACAAATCTCCCACTTTACCAGCACCAAAGCAACACCAGACCATCACATTACCTCCACCATGCTTGACAGATGGCGTCAGGCACTCTTCCAGCATCTTTTCAGTTGTTCTGCGTTTCACAAATGTTCTTCTGTGTGATCCAAACACCTCAAACTTCGATTCGTCTGCCCTGAAGGCCAGCATCCCAGAGTCGCCTCTTCACTGTAGACGTTGACACTGGCGTTTTGCGGGTACTATTTAATGAAGCTGCCAGTTGAGGACCTGTGAGGCGTCTATTTCTCAAACTAGAGACTCTAATGTACTTGTCTTGTTGCTCAGTTGTGCAGCGGGGCCTCCCACTTCTCTTTCTACTCTGGTTAGAGCCTGTTTGTGCTGTCCTCTGAAGGGGGTAGTACACACCGTTGTAGGAAATCTTCAGTTTCTTGGCAATTTCTCGCATGGAATAGCCTTAATTTCTAAGAACAAGAATAGACTGTCGAGTTTCACATGAAAGCTCTCTTTTTCTAGCCATTTTGAGAATTTAAACGAACCCACAAATGTAATACTCCAGATTCTCAACTAGCTCAAAGGAAGGTCAGTTTTATAGATCTTCTAACCAGCAAAACTGTTTACAGCGGTCCTAACATAATTGCACAAGGGTTTTCAAGTGTTTTCTAATTATCCATTAGCCTTCTAACACAGTTAGCAAACACAATGTACCATTAGAACACTGGAGTGATGGTTGCTGGTTGAACCCTATCTGGGACCGTGAGGGGCCGGAATCTTCAAACCTGCAATTATTTTTGAAGACTTTTCATACTGTATTTAAAGAACCGGGCCGAACGTCGAAGCTGCCTTACTTCTAACTTTCCATCAAGGGGAATCGAAGGTAGGGGAATATGCCATCCAGTTCCGTACTTTGGCAGCAGAGCTTGCCTGGAATAATGAGGCCTTGGTGGCAACCTTTTGGCAAGGATTAGCTCCTCAAATAAAAGATGAGCTGGCGGCTCGTGATCCTCTGTCTATCTTGGATGCCCTAGTTCTTCTGGCTACACGGATCAACCTGAGGTTCCAAGAACATGGAAGTTTGTCAGGAAAAAAGATCCTACAGATTGGCGCACAAGTTGCAGAGACCCCTACTGCTTCCTTTGGTGGTTCCCCCTGAAGAGCCTATGCAGGTGGACAGACTCAGACTGTCTAACCAGCAGCGGCAGCGCAGACGTTCAGCAGGTCTATGTTTGTACTGTGGCCACATGGCTCATTTTGTGTGTCAATGTCCAGAAGCCTTAAAACTCCAGCACCTAGGGTTGATAGGAGAGACTACCCTAGGTGGATCGACGCCAACTACAAAATTCTCTCCCAAATTATAAGGGCCTATGACAATCTCCACTGGTGAAGAATCGCACTCTATTCCTGCTTATCTGGATTCTGTAGCAGCTGCGAATTTCATCCAACAGATCTTAGTAGACCGTCTCCACTTGCCCACAATTCCTCTGGAGAAACCTATGGCGGTCACTTCAGTGAATGGTCAACCTCTGCCAGATCCAATTCTTTCAGTCACTAAACCTCTGAAGTTGCAAGTGGGAGTTCTTCACACAGAGCAAATAGCTTTTTATGTCCTACCAAAAGCTATTAATCATATTCTGCTGGGTCTGCCTTGGCTTCGCCAACATGCTCCTGTCCTCGTCTGGAATTCTGGTGGGGTCCTCCAGTGGGGATCCCGATGTCTTCACCGCTGCCTGCCTCAGGTAAGTCCTGTCCCCACTGCCTCAGTTACTCTCTGGACTGTCTCCACAGTATGCCTGTTTTGTGTATATCTTTAGCAAGAAGGAGGTTGAGGTTCTTCTTTCCCATCATCACTACGATTGTCCAATTGATTTGCTCCCTGAAGCTTCACCTCCTCATGGACGGGTTTATCCTCTCTCCTTGCCTGAAACCTATGCCATGTCAGCATATGTCAAGGATAACCTCGAGAATGGGTTTATCAGGTAGTCTACTTCTCCAGCCGGAGCCGGATTCTTCTTCGTAGGAAAGAAAGATGGATCTCTCCGACCATGTATCGACTACTGTGGTTTAAACCAAATCACTGTCAAGAACAAATACCCCTTGCCGCTAATCTCTGAATCTTCAACATAATTAGTGGGCCAAGATTTTCACAAAGCTGGATCTACGCGGGGCTGATAACTTCGAGAGGGCGACGAACGGAAAACCGCATTCAACACTCAAGACGGTCACAACAAATATCTCGTGATGCCCTTTGGACTTTGTAACGCTCCAGCTGTGTTCCAGGAATTCATAAAATACATCTTCCGGGATCTACTGTATGTCTGTGTGGTGATATATCTGGACGACATCTTGATTTACTCACCAGTTCTGACCACGCATCGGAAGCATGTTTGCCAATTCCTGTCATGGTTAAGGGGGAATAACCTCTTCGCCAAACTCGAAAAGTGGGTATTCTAAAATCCTTGCCCTTTCTGGGCTATATGATCTCAGATCGTGGACTCCAGATGGATCTGGAGAAAGTGAAGTCCGTCTAAGAGTGGCCACATCTTCAAGATCAGACAGAGATTTCTTGAGTTTGCAAATTTCTACCGGCAAATCATCCCAAACTTCTCGTCTCTTACTGCTCCAATCTGAGCTCTCACCAGGAAGGGAGTGAACGCTAAGGTCTGGACCCCTATGACAGAGTCAGTATTCACCAACCTCAAGCGAGCCTTCACTTCAGCTTCCGTTCTTCACAATCCTGATGTGTCTTGGCAGTGCTCGTTGGAGGTTGACGCTTCTTTCATTGGTGTGGTGTAAAGGGTTTGCCAGACACAGGTTCTGTGTCGACGCCCAGGGTTAATCAGCCCTCATCAGCTCCAAGGTCTGCTAGAATGACGCGATCTGTTACCACTCAGGCTTGCAGGCTGAGGAGAGGGAAAACCTATCACATCCTGGCCTGACAGTTCTAGCTCCCGCCCTTGGTCTATTTATACCCTCACTTGCAGCATGCTCCTTGCCTGTGATTGTCTGGTTTCCTGGCTCTGCGATTCCTGCTATTTACCCGATTGACCGCTGTTACTTATTGACCCTGACTTGCCTGACTATTCTCCTGCTCTGATTTTGCTACTACGGACTCCCCTGGTTTGATTCGGCTCGTTCACCACTGCCAGTTGCTCATGCTGTCTCCGTGGGCAACTGCCCCTACCCCCCTTGCTTCTGTGTGCCCTTATCTTGTGTTGTCTGTCTTGCACTTACTGAGCATAGGGACCGTCGCCCAGTTGTACGCCGTCACTTAGGACGGGCCGTGCAAGTAGGCAGGGACTGAGTTGCGGGTAGGTTATGGCTCACCTGTCCGTCTCCCTACCCCGATTCATTACATGTAGAGCAATAATTTTTCAAAGAAACTCCAAGGGTAAGGCAGTATCCTGTGGCTTCTTCTCTAAACTCTTCTCTCCTGCAGAATGCAACTACTCCATTGAGGACCGTGAGTTACTAGCTGTCAAATTAGCCCATCTACACTCATCACAAGAATCTAACTTATTTACGGTCTGCACAACAACTGAACTCTCGTCAAGCCAGATCGTCACTGTTCTTTGCCAGATTCCAGTTTCTACTTCACTTCAGCCCTGCAAATAAAAATATAAAGGCCGATGCCCTGTCTCGCTCATTTGAAACCGATGACTCAGAGGAGGACCCTCAACATATCATTAATCCTTCTAGGATTATTTATGTTAATCCTCTGCAGAGTAGAGACATTCTCCCTGGAAAAATTTTTGTTCGTCCTACTGACAAAAGAAAAATTCTCATCTGGGGTTATTATCCCAAGTTGCAGGGCACTCCGATGTCTGTAAGACTCTGAACTTTATTTCTCATCACTTCTGGTGGCCCACGCTGCCTAAAGATGTTGTGGACTCTGTCTCTTCTTGTACCAACTGTGCCCAAAACTAGGTTACCCATTCCAAGCTTGCTGGTATGCTCTACCCTCTGCCTGTTCCTGATGGTCCCGGTCAACAAATTGCCATGGATTTTATTACCGACCTTCCTCCCTCTGCTGGATGTACCACAGTCTGGGTCGTGGTGGATAATTTTTCTAAGGTGGCACATTTCGTCCTTCTGTCTGGCCTCCCCTCATTTGGCAAATTTATTTATTCAACATATCTTTCGTCTGCACGGACTACCCCTCCATATCGTGTACAATTTACGTCTAAATCCTGGAGAGCCTTGCATAAGACTTTTGGTTGTGAAATTGGGCTTTTCTTCTGCTTATCACCCACAATTTAACGGCATGGACCAAATTCTCTTGCATTAATCACACGAGTGAATCTACTGCTTCTTCTCCATTCTTTATTGTTTACAGCCAACATCCACATGTTCCTCTTCCTGTACCGCGTATATCTCAAGTGCCTGCAGCCAATTCTACTTTCTGAAGTTTTCTTCACATCTGGCTGCAAACCAAGTCCGCGATACTGCA
>NC_134688.1:108485527-108568027 GCF_050947455.1 Rhinoderma darwinii | reverse complement strand
CCAAGATTTAAAAGATGACCCTACCCTATGAACTCATCATCATAACTTATCATCCAAACCTGTGTTATGCATGGCAGATAACACTGCAGATTTAAAGTAATGTGTGGCTCATTACATTCTCAAGAATACTAGATCCGAGGTTATCAAAGTGCATCCCATATATATATATATATATATATATATATATATATATATATGCGTGTGTGTGTGTGTGTATGTATGAACCTATAGATATACTTGGGCTTCCTGTGTTTTACGTGATTTCAGTGTTCTACGCAATCTTGATGTCTCTCGAAAGCACTGACAGTGGGATATATAATCAACATCAATTTATCTAATTACAAATGTAAAAAGAAACATAAATATACAGCACACAATACAAATGTATATATCATTCATTGAATTTTAATAACACATATATATCTAATTAACTTATACATTCCAGTTTTAATAGGTATATTGCCGATGTCAACACTAAAGGCCATTTCCACCTCACATGAAAAGAAAACACCTGTCCTTGAATTGTTCTCTTTACTGGGTTTACACACCCAGATTTTTAGCCCCCAACAATTGGAATCTCAAAACATGTACAACCAAGCTTTATGTACAACCACAAATAAGCGATAGGCACCTACCAAAATTGATACAAATATCAGATGTAATTGTTGTACCATCTGCATGCGTCCAAATGAACTAGTAATAGAGTACAGTAGGATATGTCGGAGGACGGCAATTGACATGTTACAATAATACCATAAAGATCAATATTTTTAAATTATTTTATCATTTAGCATTGATCGGTTTGTGTATTTACACTCGGCAGCTATTGTTCCAAAGGTTTAGAATTGTTTAAATTGTAATCTTAATAACTACGTGTTCACTGGACATGTATGCCAGAATTTCCTCACCAGGGTTCCCTGAAAACATGGGGTTCCCTGGAACCTGCTCAGAGATTCTCCAGAAGATAGTAGCAAACTGATTTCACCCCGCTCAGTGATACCTGGCATGGGGGCAAGCAAAACCATCAACAAATCTCACTAGACTATAGAATTAAAGAATAAATTACCCCCCCCCCCCCTACACCAAACCTCTTAGAGAGGAATGGGGGTAGGGATTCTCTGAAAGTGGAAATATTTTTCAAGACAAGGGTTTTATGTTGTTTCACAATGGTTTTATGTTTTTTCTGGTGAAGAAAGATGTGAATTATTTATTGCTGTAAACATTGCTCCGATCTGTGCTGTGATATTTTTTGGTATGAGGATGCTGGATGTTGAAGAAAATCATTCCCACTTAGGCCTCGTTCACATCTGCGTTGGGGACCCGTTTTAACGTTCCGTCTGAGCTTTCTGTCAGAACGGGCCCCTAAACAGACACAAACCGACACAGATGGAAACCAGAGGTTTCTGTCTCCATCACCATTGATTTCAATGGTGACGGATCCGGTGCCTATGGTTTCCGTTTGTCTCTGTTGGGCACCGGACCCGTTGTTTTGCCGGAAGTAATAGCATAGTCGACTACGCTATTGCTTCACTATTGATTCCGGCAAAACTACGGGTCCGGTGCACAACAGAGACAAACGGAAACCATGGGCACTGGATCCGTCACCATTGAAATCAATGGTGATGGAAACGAAAACCTCTGGTTTCCGTCTGTGTCAGTTTGTGTCTGTTCAGGGTCCCGTTCTGACGGAACGTCAGAACGGGACCCCAACGCAGATGTGAACGAGGTGTAAAATGCTATAATCGCAGCGATTAATTAGTAATGGATGAGAAATATGTAAAACTTTCGATGTGTTACAACTGAACAAATCTCAATTGATCACAACTGTTCTTTTAGTAACAAACGCACAACAATAATCATTAACCTTCATCTTTTTAAGTCGAACAGTTAACAATTGCCGTTCTGTATTATGTGTATGCGCACATTTACTTATTACACCTTTTTGGACATCTATGATGGGTGACATTACATCTCCCACATGGACCACATCCTATGTTTTTTACCGAATGTAGCAAAGGTGAAAAAGTATATTTGGTTCAGACCGCTGTTGAGAAGTTGCAAACCTCAGTAACTTTTTTTCAGTCATATTATTTTCTAGACTGGCCTATGGCAATGTTTCACATCACTCTATAAATAATATTTCTTTTCTGCTCCACCATAAGCAGTATAGCGGTCTTTTTTATTAGGTATGTAGTGTATGTTCTAAGATTCCTCTGCTTTAGTCTTGTTAATACTGATTGTAGTAATGTGAACATACAGAACAGTAAGGCCCCATGCACACGACTGTAGATTTTAGTCCGTAATTGTGGACCGTAATTACGGTCCGCAGTTACGGACCCATCCATTTGATTTACCACCGACATCTTCCCATATATTTGCAGGAAGGTGTCCGGGCCGTAGAAAGCCTCTTGAAAAGATAGGATATGTCCTATCTTTTGCTTTATACAAACCAGACTCCCATACTTTATATGGGAAACACAGCTCGCAAATGTGGGCGCCTGTCCGTGGCCGGCCATGCCCGTAATCACGGACCGTGATTACAGGCACGGTTATGTGCATGGGGCCTAAAAAGAGACACCTTTTATATTGTAAAACCGGAAGCAGCACTGATGTGACACACTTCGTCTTAATGGGATTGTACAATGTTGAAAATGCCGTTTCCAAACCACAATTTTGGTAATTGCTCTGTATAGATGTTTGTGTGAGTGTGTTGTTTTATCCACTTGATAGTGGATAGTCAAAAAAAAGCTGCTGGGATTTGAATCTTTTGGTTACAAAACTCGCTGCATGGGTGCTTAAAAGATTTCTGCAATCTCTGCCTCTTTTTCTGGTTGACAATTATTAAAGTGTATGTAGTCTTTGTGACACTATTTCCTGAAATGTTTCCTACAGTTAAACCTTGATGCAAGTTTTCTTCATTGGTCTGTGGAATCAGAATAGACTAGAATATATGGCACCATAAACAGTAACAGGGCAGAAATTTCACAAACTAACTTGTTGCAACGGTGGCATCCTTTTACAGTACCGTTCTTGAATCCAGTGAGCTCATAAGGCTTCGTTCACATCTGTGTTGGGACTCCATTCATGGGTTCTATCAGACTTTTCCGTCAGGGGAACGCATGGACAGAATCCAAACAGAAACAAACGGAAACCATGGGTTTCAGTGTGCATCACCATTGATTTCAATGGTGACGGATCCGGTGCAAATGGTTTCCATTTGTCACCGTCGTTTAAAGGTTCCGTAATTTAGACGGAATGAATAGCACAGTCGTCTACGGTATTGATTCCGTCAAAACGACTGAACCCTTAAACAACGGTGACAAACAAATACCATTTGCACCAGATCCGTCACCATTGAAATCAATGGTGATGCAAACGGAAACCTATGGTCTCCGTTTGTTTCGGTTTGGATTTCGTTCATGGGTTTCTCTGACTGAAAGCTCAGACGGAAGCCATGAACGCAATCCCAACACAGATGTGAACAAAGCATCAGAACTACCCATTCTTTCACAAATGTTAGTAAAGGCAGACTGCATGGCTAGGTGCTTGTTTTTATACACCGGTGGCAATGGGACTGAATGAGATACCGGAATTTAATTAAGAAGAGGTGCGTCTCAATATTTTGCCCATATACTTACGGCCCCCTGCTCTACCATTGGAACCAACTGTATCTGCGTCCTGAGGATGGGGGGAGGGAATGAAAAAAAACGAAATGCACAAGATGACGTCGGATATTTGAGCTGAATTTCGGTTTCATTTCTTTTCCTGATTAATTGCCCAGCCCTAGTATGTATGTATGTATGTGTGTATTGTGTGTGTGTGTGTGTGTGTGTGTGTGTGCTGTAAACGGACCGCTCACAAGAGTTGTTGAAATGTGTTGACATCATGGCAGCCACTGCTAGAACTCTATTCTTATTATTAAAATTAAACAAGTGTAAAACATTTCAGTAGCTTACCAAAACCATAGTTATGGCTGGCGGATCGAGTGCACTGGTACTTTTAATACCCACAAAACCTACTTAAAATGTAAACAAAAACACTGTCTCTCCAGATACTTCAGTAAATTCTGTATACTAAATGGTCACAATCAGTGGCGGATTAAGTAGACCATGGGCCCTGGGCTGTTACCCAAATTTGGGCCCCCCTTCCGAACCGCCGCCCTGTCGCAACTATTTTTAACACTACCTTTTTGGGCAAGCATTAACAAATGGGTGTTACGATTCCACTGTCACAGGGCTGTGTCCCTACATACTGACAGTATCACACTGTGCTGGGACACATCCTCCTGACAAGTGGAATTGTCTATCAGTCCTGGACTGCAGAAAGACTTTTTGTGAAATACAAGGATTTCCTATAATAAACATGTCAAGAGAGGTGACCGATTCTGTATAAATCTAGTGACTCACAGGTGACGACGTCTCAGATTCTAGTAGTTTTTTCCCTCTTTTCTTCTCCATCCGGTCCAGAGCTCATGACGACTTCTCCCGGCCATGACCCATTTTTGCAGAATTTGCCACTCAGATGTCTTCGGCTCCTCACTTTTCCAACATTTTCACACCTTTAAACGAAAATAAAGTTATCATGGTGCCAAATACTGTGCCACTAAATATAATAGCACCAAACACTGCACGCCTGAATATAATAATACAACACACTGTAAAACACCACATACACACAGCCCCCTGTACATAGTGCCACACACAGCCACCTGTACATAGTGGCACACACAGCACCTGTAGATATTACACACCCCCATAGATAGCGCCACACACACAGCCCCCTGTAGATATCACAGATCCCCCCGTAGAGAGCGTTACACACAGCCCCCTATAGATAGTGCCATACAGCCCCCCTGTAGAGAGCGCCACACAGCCCTCCCCCTCTTGTAAATAGCGCCAAAAGGCCCCCCCTATAAAGAGTGCCACACACATACCGCTGTGGATAGCGCTACACAGCCCCCCCTTGTATATAGGACACACAGCGCTCCCCACTTTGTATATAGTGCCATACAGCACTCCCCCCTTGTATATAGTGTCACAGAGCACTCCCCCTTTGTATACAGGCCCACACAGCGCTACCCTCCCCCTTGTATATAGGGCCGCCCAGCACTCCCCCTTGTATATAGTGTAACGGCGCAGTCCCCCCCCCTCCTTGAATATATACACAGCGATAGTCCCCACCTAAAAAAATATACACAGTTTACTTACCTTACCCCGTGGTGGCCGCTCCAGCTGGACACGTGTGAATCCTCCGGACTAGACACATATGCAGACCGGTGTGATGCAGTACCTCATCACGCCGGCCTGCGCAGGGAGTCTTCCCAGTGCCTTATAGGCTGCAAGCCGAACGTGACCTGCAGCCTATAGTATTCCTTTGTATCGAAGTCCTGAGGACTCAGATACAAATGAATGTGGCTGCCGCTAGCACAGGGGCCCCCTCTGGTGCTAGCGACCCCAACGGGCATGAGGAGGCCCGTGCGATCATGTGCGGTTCGGCCGGCCATGGGCCCCCCAGGAGCCTTGGGTTCCGGGCGGCTGCCCGTACCGCCCTAATGATAATCCGCCATTTATCACAATAGTTGTATTACTGAATAGTAACAGTATTAGTAATAAAATTAATTATTTTCATAAATATCAGAACATCTAATTGTTCTGTTTTGTAGAACAGAGACATAAAATGAATGAAAATAAAGAATACAGTAAAAAGCAATAAATACAACATTAAATAAGAGAGCGAAACGCGCGTTGGGGTCTGGTGGTGGAGCAACACTTTGTCTGATGCTATGGGTAAGGCTGTCTCATTTTAATCTGCAGGCACTGACATTTTCTCCCTTTTCCCTTATTTTTTCCTATATATTCACACATGTCTACAGGGATTTGAGTTAATAATTTTTTGAATCCCCACTTTGGGTTGGAATGAAAGACCTGCAGATATTTAGTACAGCCTTAAATATATTTCTTACATGTTATCCAGCAGAATTGTCTTGCTCCAGCCAAACTGCACTAGAGTTGTGTCTTTATATGTATTTTAATCAATTGTTTGTTGTATTTGTATAATAAAAAGTATTGTACTTTTTCATACGGTTGGCTATATGCTCTGGTTCCTTTTTCGTATAGTCTATGTATCTATGGAGCTGCCTTTATGGTAAATTATGGGGGGATGTTGGTGCTGTAAACATTTCCCAGCCCTTTACAGAACTGCTTTGGGAGTATATGTGTTAATTAAATAAAAGTTACAAATAAATAAAAAGTCTAAATGTCAATCTCAATCCAGGAGACTTGTAGTAAGTATGTACCGTGGGGCCCTGGGGACTGATATTTTGTGAAATAATCCACCAAACAAGTATAGAAGTAAGTGATCGCTATTGCACTTCTTACCCGTCCAGCAGACTGATAAACATCAAGGATGTAAGGTGATGTGATCCTTTATTTTTACTGTTATGATGGTAATTCGTTCACTAACTGTGTTGCACGGCGTTGTTCAGGCTTACTTGGACAGCATAATACACAAGTTTATTTCTCGTGTCTCTATTTCGGCGTTTGGTAACTTGATATTTCCACAAATGCGCTCTGAACTTCAGAAGATGCCGAGATACCAGGATTGGTAATAAGTTGTTGATATAATATAGGTAATATAGTTGGATACTTCGATGATATATCTTGCTAAACGCGTTTCGGAGCTGCCTGAGCTTCTTCTTCCATAGCTTATAAATAATAATTATTGGAATTTAATTATTTCTGAAAATCCCGGTATATCAACAATTTGGACCAGGCATAAGGGCAATAGCACTAAAGCACTAGTTTTAATCCACATTTGCACACTGTAGTGTTGCCATCCGGACGCACTACTATTGTTGGATACATTTTAATACACCCCGAGTGCCTTACGGGAGACACTTACTACAAGTTTTCAGGATTGAGATTGTCATTTAGATTTTTTATCTGAATAGTAGCTGAATATTTGTATCTTTTATTTTTAATTTTATTACTTATCCTGTTGTATTATATTTATTGTTTTTTTTTTGTTATTGTACTCTTTTTATTTGCATTCATTTTATGTCTGTGTTCCACAAAACAGAACAATAACATGTTCTGATATTTATGCATACAAGTAATGTTATTACCAATAGTGTTTCTATTCAATAATACAACTTTTGTAACTATTGTAGAATACAGATTTTTATACTAAAGTATCTGGAGAGTCGGTGGCTTTGTTTATATTACTAGAGTTGTTGTTTCTTTTAAAGGGAGTCATTCCGATAATAATATTTATTTTAATTCAATTAACAAATAGGATACATAATTTAGCTTCAATCAGAGCTGCGCTTTTTTCAGAAGCTGTCCTATATAATTGAGAGCCTAAGATTTTGGTCTAAATCTATAGACTGGATAGTTCAGTGTCGGTTCCAGTTATATGGGGTCCTTGGGCCACAGAGTCATAGTGGGGTGCCCTAAACTCAGCTTGACAAGCTTAGAGCATGTATATTTAATTCTCTCCAAGCCCAGTGGGCACTAGCATCTGCCCAAACCTGTCTGGTTGTCATTCCAGCCCTGGATAGCTGTATAGATATATTGCTGTAATATTTCAGATACTCATATCCCTAATGCATTTTTCATTTTTATTTCAATGATAACTAAATGTTCTCTGATCTATTATTACAGTTCTAGATTTACAAGACAAATAGTAGGTTTACAGAAACAGCAGAGAAGTGTCATTTTACAGCGGGGAACACCACAATTTGCAGTTGGATTACGTTAACTTAATATGATATGTTTTGTATAGTTATAGGTTTGAGCTATAATCTAACTGTTGAGTAACTCGTTGTCAAGGGTATGTTATATTGTAATAGAGCTGATAGTTCAACATGATAAAAGCTTTGCGAGATGTAACATAAAGCTGAGATATCAAAATAAAATAAACAATCCTGCTTCACAAACAATTTCCAAATGTAGAATAAATGAAAAGTTAATGTCACAGAACAGATGACATTGCCTAGAAGAAAGCCAGCATAGTATTATGTGCTGGAAGGAATGGTGCTGGCAGACACATAGTGATGTCATTCTACAGATTACTGGGAAAATCCCATGTTTTATACAGAGTCCAGTTGCTACAACTAGTTTTCCAGAACAAGATGAAACGCGTCATTCTCTCCTTCATTTCTCAGGAAAAGGAGGTGTCACTATAAACCATAATGAGGTATTACTTTCTAAACAATGAACCCATTGGCAAGGTTGGAGAATAACATAAGAAATATCTATAACCATGTCCTGATATTGGTACTAATTTAATAGTAAGTGTCAATAGGTTTTCTGTTTTTCTCTATATATGGCAATAAAAACGTATACCCTATATGCCTATGAGCGTGCTGCACATGTTACCTTAATAGAAGGCAACCCCACTTTTAGCTCTCTTCTAGTCCTCTCTCCTCTAAACTCATACCTGCCCTTCTATCCTTATACCTGCAAATTGCAACTATTAAGGTGGCCGTACACATTAGATTATTGTTGGGCGAACTGATGATTTCGGCAGGATTGGCATACCGTCTAATGTGTATGACGGCTTCCAGACTCTCTCCTGATTGCAGATGTCGCAGAGAGAAGGATCACGCAGTTGGATTTTTAACATGCCCGATCATTTTGTTCTCAGGGGAGATAAGCCGCCGCCAGAAGTGTCTGGAAGCGGCCTACTTCCTTCTCCCCATTAAGAATAACACACACTCAGCCAAGCTTGCATAAGTATGGGGGGGTTGGGAGTAATGGCTGTCAGCCAAATGATCATTCGGCTGACAGCTATCTAATGTGTATGGCCATTCTAAAATTCATAGATGTGCATGGTTATGCCAGGCAATAGTGTATGTATATATATATATATATATATATATATATATATAAAGTAGATAAATGGAGCATCACAGAAGCAAGTGCATTGCTTCGCAGGAGCGACCTCTCCTGATAGATATGCATATACTGTACATACTCTTCAGTAGGCCAACATTTCGGTATTAAAAATCATTTTTGAAATTGGGCTTATATAATATTACAATTTTATGAGATACAAAATTTTGGGTTTTCATTAACTGTTAGCCATAATCATCAACATTAAAAGAAAAAAATGCTGGAAATAGATCACTCTGTGTGTAATGAATCTATAGAATATATGAGTTTCACTTTCTGAATTAAATGACTGAAATAAATTAACTTTTTGATGTTATTCTAATTCATTGAGAAGGACTAGTATATATATATTATATATATATATATATATATATATATATATATATATATATATATATATATATATATATATATATATATATATATATATATATTTGAAAATGTTCATTGTAGAAAGTTGAAATATTTTGTACTAAGCGATCTATTGAGTTGTGGAAATTTTAAAAAGTCTTAGTACACATCCTAAAGTGAAAACCTAAAAATGTATAGTGTTGTCTCCATACCATCCCTTCCCCTATAGTAAAACAAAAGCAAGTAAAGAGTCAGTATTGCGGTTCCGTCCTGCTGTGCCCGTGATCACTGGTGTGCCAATCCCACAAACTCCAATGTGCAAAGGAGGTCACAGCATCTCCGGAACTTCTGAGTGCAAAATGCAGTTTATTTATGCAGTTACATTTAGAATAAACTGCCTTTATCAAGCATGTAATAATAAATAAAGTGCATGTGTATATATATATATATATATATATATATATATATATATATATATATATATATATATATCCCTCCCATATCTGTCATTGGTTAAAGTGCATGTATGCAATATAATGAATCAATTGTCATAGTAACTACCATCAACAAGTGTAAATCCTATATTATTTTATGTGCAGTTGCCAATCTCATACAAAAAATACTATATAATACACATTATTTCCGTGACATTATATAAGTAGAAGTCCACATACCATAATCTTATGGCCAATCCATAAGCATGAACTTTGACAAATAATGACATGAATGTAGGCTGTTTGTACACGTAGTGTCTTCCTTCTATTGGTCCGAGTTGTGTGATGTCAGTCTCCAGCAACACCAATCGAAGGGCAGCATCCCAGGAGACTGCAATAACATACAATAACCGTTCAAAAAGATATTGATGGATCGATAGGAACATTTCCGTTCGAATACCAACTCATGAAAATATAATGCAGCCAGCGTTTCAAGTCCATAATTCCTATTAATTTTCCCATATAAGACAGGAGATCATGCCAATAATTTTGGTATATGTTCTTCTACCTCCAATCAATCTACAATAAAACAAAGATCAATACATAAGGTCCAAACTACAGAAAGTTCACTCTAATAAACAACTAAGCAGGACTAAATAAAAATGATAAATAAATAAACCGAATCACATATTCTAAAATCCATCTTTACAATAACGGTTTCAGACTAAAGTCAATATTAAGTCCCTTAGGACCCAATGTGTCCAATTCATGGATACACTTAAGTTATTCAATTTCAATATTTTTTTTCTGTCTCTAAGTAGAGAAGGTAAATGGTCTAATATATGCTTTGTAATAGGTAAGTCCATTTTCACAGTTTATCCAGGTGACTTATGATTATTGAGTCGCACTCAGCATTCATTTATAGTTTCCCCTACATAAAGTAGTGCACATGAGCAGTGAATGAGGTAGATGACAAAATTTGATCTACATGTACAGTATATCTCCCATCAATATGGTATTGTTTCCCCTATAGCGGTTACAATGTACTGAGGCAGCAAGGATATCATGAATGATGTAGAGTATACTTCCAGTCCTTTACTCTTTCTCCGCCAGCTCTGTCTTTAGTTACACATGAGCGGTGGCAGGGATCGGAGTTGTCACTCTCACCACTGCTCCTTGTCATAGCTCCTGTAAAAATAAGACAGGGTTCATGGAGTTCAGAAGAACAGAACTAAAATAATAGACACACACACACACATTTGGAAATTTCAGAGCAAAATTCAAGTTTTGTGTACCAGCAATCCTAATATCTGTATATATAATATATATATATATATATATATATATATATATATATATATATATATATATATATATATATATATATATATAAAATATGCCAAAATTTTGAATAGCAGAGGCAACATTGCAAGAGCACATCTATAAACATCAATATCTAAAAACAATATCTATCTAGTATTGTTAAAATTTACATTTGAGACTTTTAGGGCAACACTCCAAATTGGATATTCATAATGCTCATTTTCTCTAAATACATGACTACACATGACTATACATTATGAGTAGATTCCAAGTATATCTTGCCTTATTTTAAGTAAAGTAAATTCAGGCCAACTTATATGAGCCAGAACATTATTTCAAAATCATGGCTAGACTACTGGTGAAAAATTTGTGAAGCGCTTCTAGAATAAACTCACTAGGAACCAGTGCCAGGATTCAGACAGGAGCGCCTTACTAGTAGAATATTGGTACAGTTTAAGAAATTGCTGCTGACATTGCATGTATATGGTCTGTATTGGTTCAGAGCGCACAAGATTGAAAGAGGTGCACGAATAGGGTCCCAACCCAATTGTATATGGAGAAGTATCCGGCACACAAACAAATGTGGTTCAATTTTTCGATTTTATTAAATTTGATGCCATGGGCAATGTGCGTGCAACGTTTCGGTTAAACGACCTTCGTCAGGCACTAGATCCCACTTGGCGTACGATTCGTGTTATATCGCGCTGCAGTCAGTATGGCGGCTTGCCGCTTCGTTTTTGGCACTGGAAACGAAGCAGCAAGCCGCCATACTGACTGCAGCGCGATATAACTCACGAATCGTACGCCAAGTGGGATCTAGTGCCTGACGAAGGTCGTTGAACCGAAACGTTGCACGCACATTGCCCATGGCATCAAATTTAATAAAATCGAAAAATTGAACCACATTTGTTTGTGTGCCGGATACTTCTCCATATTGCATGTATATGAGTAGTAAATTTATATAACCTAAATTATTATGAATGACAATGACTTTCTACAAATATGCTACATTTAATACTTCCTTTTTTGTCATTCTAAAAAACATGCAAAGATGAAGAAGTTTTTGTCATTGATAAATGAGTTTTCATACATATTGCACTTTGTTTCTAGAAGTTTGTATGGTCATATGTAGATCATAAGTCTGCCATGCTGAATTATACTGTATATAGCATTAATAACGAAAATAAATGATCTTGTACAAAAAATACAGAATAACTGATTCACGTGCTTTCACTTACATTGAAAGTGCCCATGAATAACAGCTGATACTACTTAAAGATGTTCAGTATCTGCTTTGTATTCCCTCACATGCAACACGCGTGTAAGGCCTCCTCCAGACGAGCGTATATAAGCTTTGTATTTTTACCGTATTTAGTAAGATACGTAATATGTTATGTAAAAACGGCAAACAAACAGCATTAGTTCTCATGCACACGACCGTAGCCATGTGCACCGCCGTGATTTCCGGGTCGGCCGGCCACGGAGTGACAGCCGCGAGGCTATGCACATGGCCGCGGCCATTATTTTCAATGAGCCCGAAACGGGCTCCGGGGCCATGCACGAACCGTGAAAACCACGGTCGTGTGAATGGCCCCATAGGAATGAATGGGGCCGCAATTCTCCTGTGGATTTTCGGGGGAATTGCGGCAGCAAAAGCACGTTCGTGTGCATGGGGCCTTTTTTTCATACGCACGTTTTTGTATAAGTGACCACATTTTCAAAATCGTAACATGTCCTATTGCGTGGCGTATTACGGAACTTTACACCTCATTTAAGTCATTAGGATGTGCATGTAAAATATGCAAACTGCATATTTTATTGAATTTAACACGTATTTCATGCATTTTTGGTGGCGTTTTTTTCACTGTATTTCTTTATAAAATAATGTCAGGGAGGAGATTCAGAAACCAGGAAGTAATAAACCGATGAATAGAACTGAACTAATACGGATGTGAATGCGGAACAGAATATGGAAGAAAATTTAAATACTGAACAAATACTAATATTAAAATGCAAGTACATTAATTACGGACAATAAGTGGCGTATTTGTTGTCGGTATAGTACAAATATGCTCATCTGAATAAGCCTTTAGGCAATATAGCACACGTTACACTAGAATTACACTGAAGGACATAATTCAAGGTACTACAATGATTTTGTATAGATGTAAGTAAAATTATTCTGCTGCATAATGCAAATTTCTGGTATGGCATACAACTTTTTGTATTCATTGTTCTATATGTTCCTACTAGATTGTGCAGCTACTGTACCAGATCCATTATTGATGCAAGGCAATCTTTGTATAGATATGGAAATGTAATGTAATTACAGAGTAGTGTTATTTATATAGGGCCATCAACGTCCACGGCGCTTTACATAGCACAATATTAAGGTAACACAGTGTAACAATGACAAAAAAAAACTTGAAACAGTGTTTACAAGACACATTTGGTAGGAGTCCTTTCAATAGGAGCTTACAATCGCTAAAGAATAGGGAGTAGATACAAGAGGTCAACATGTCATAAATCTGTATATTTTCTTCTACGTAAAAATGTTTGGCTGTTCCAGAACAATTAGAGTAATAGGGCGAACCCTCAAGTGAAGTAGAGCCATATCGTCAGTGCTAAGGCACATTACAATTTATAGTACAGATTTTATATTAACGGTACAACAAACAAAAAGAAAAAAAACAAAAGAAAAGGGCAATGTAAAGGGGAGGAGGGAGAGAATGGCAAAGGATAGGAAGAGGGAGATACCTGGCAGTTATATGACATCAGATGGAGATTCCCATTTCAACACGAGCACCATTGGACAGCCAGTTATCCAAATCTAGAGAGGATCAAAATTGGGACCAGATCGACCATACAGCCCAAAAGGCGGCATATGTGTTGTCTTCATTTGCTTTAATCTCCTTCATACGCATCAGAGAGTACAATGCTTCCACCCATGTCAACCTGGATGGAGGAGTATTGGATTTCCTCAGTCAAGCAATGATCTGACGTACAGCTAAGACAAAGTGGCGGAGAAGTCCCCTTTGAACTTAGGAACGGAGCCAGGAAATATGGATAATAGTGCTTTCTGGAGAGATCTCTATAGACATCTGACATAGAGCATTATACAAGGAGGTCACCTCCTGCCACAGCGAAGCTATGGCAGGACATGGCAACCAGATATGTAACACTGTACCACACCTCCAACAGAGATGGGAAACCTGAGGATACATTTTGTGTAATTTAGCGCGGGTTCTATACTAGGATTTTATAGTTGAGTTCCTGTAAATTACCTTTGTTTTTTGTTCCTTTGAGAAACTACGGCCCAGTTCCCACATTTCGGTAATATTTTGGGTAAACAGTATGGATGGCAACCCAGCCAGAAAGAAGCAGGAGAGATTCAATATAGTTGTTGAGCTTTGTGATAATCCAATTTCAACCTTGACTATTGATGCAATAAAAACACCCTAAAGAAAAAAAGAATTGCATATAGGAAAACAATCTGACCACATAACTTTATAAAAACCGTATAAAATACTTGCATATACAATGATTCAAAATCAATCAAACAGAAATCTAGTAACGCATCCAGGCTTCAAGCCCTTTCAGTGACCTGAGGGTGACAGAGGGAACAGAACACTCCCGTCACATGCTCCCCGCGAGCGTGATTCTGGTACACAGGAAATAGATAGCACACGTCTAACTGGCTCTGCCTAATGCAACTGTGCAGTTTTTACAGAAAAAAATATTCTTGAACAAATGAAAGGCTATTTTGTTAGCTGAACCGATATTCACCTCACTTACTAGGGACTACAGACATAACTAATGTTAATGCATAAGACTGATCTGTCATTTAGTTGGGCTTCCGTCTGTTGAAATCTGAAATGGAGTACAATCCGAAGAGATGAGAGATTAATAAGATTGATGTTGAGCGGGAGGCACGGCTATCGGTATTCCAGAATTTGGATTTAGTATTTCAGAGAAAGAAAAACTTTTACATTTTCATGCATATGGAGCAGTTTGTCTGCAACAAGAGAGTTTAGGAGATATTGTACTGATGTGTACATAAAAAAGTTTTTCATAATATATAGAATTGTAAAAACTGACCTAAAGACAGTAGACCTTTATGGCGCAACCGGGAAAATGGCATTCATTTTACACAAAAAGATATATTCCATGTTACAAATGATTTTTTCCAAATGTTCCAAATTCATGTTTTTTTATTGGCCCACATGTGAATGCTCCTGCGGTAATATTTGGCTGCCGATTATCGGTGTGATCACAACTAACAATACCTAACTGCTATATAACTAAAATGTAGGGTATGATGTGAAGACAAGGTTGTAGTTGAGGCTGCACGGAAGGGAAAGGAGAGGCTTGTTTTGTACATTGACTGTGTATATTTAAAAATTCAATAACAATCTATCTTAAAAAAAAAAAGTACCTGCCGAATGTTCATTAGCAAGATGTAGAGGACAGATGGAAGGGACTATGACTGCAGGATCAGACTACAAAGGGTTTGTTTGTAGTATGTTACCATGGAGACCGCATAGGTGCTGTAGGCCAAAAAAATAAATCGTAGGAAATGTTTAATCAAGACCTATTGCGAAATTGCGGTTTTTATTTTTAATGTATTGGGACAAAAAAATTGGTTGCAATATAGCCATTTTGTGGGGCATAGCGTTTAACCCTTTCTCTGCCAAGGACGTATCTCGTACGTAGTGGCAGGCAAGCACTTCAGTTGCCAAGGATGTATCTGATATGTTCTTGCTGCTAACGGCTCTGTTTTTTTCTAAAGCTAGGATTCTTGGCTTTCAAACAAGACCTGGATGGCAGCTCAAGCAGCGATCTAGCATGAGTAAGCGCAGGTTAAACTGGGATCTGCATATATTTGCAGCTCTCACTTCAGCTCACGGGAAGAAAGAGAGGGGGCCTCGGGAGACGTGCAGTCAGTGTGCAGGGACAGGATGATAAAGATGTGATCTTCCTCCTGTCCCTGTATGGCTCTAGATGACCCAAGCGGGAGGGATAACATGAACTTTGTACAATCAGAGCAAATACTTACACTCTGATTATCACATATGGGGAGGGTATTTTTTTTTCTGAAAAGGAGTGGGAGCATAAACAGTAATTCAGCTAATCTCCTCACTGTACTTTATTAGGCTATTTATTGACTCCACCACCCTGAGGTTTACCAGCGTCCGGATCGCAGCGTCAAATAAATCACACCACACACTGTCCCTATCCTGCCCATACCTGATCTTTAGCGCAAAATCTGCTGACCATTTCCCTAGCGATAACCGCTACATGCTACAGTCATAGTGATAATGATTACCACTAGAAAAGAAGGACTACTAAATTTCTGATGGATGGATTTTATTCAGTCAGAAAATAAATTTTAATCCACTGACGATCACCATAAATAATCGTTTCCAAGTATTTCCACAAAAAAAATCTGTATTAGTTAACGCGTTAGGTTAAGTTTACAGCATTTCGATTATTGAATAGGGTTATGCTGTGTTCACAAGTTGTGGTCAATTTGTGTCCTTTTTTGCCATGATTTTCACAGAATCGCAGCAAAATGGAGCTGTTTGGCCAATTTTTTTTAATAAAACACGCTTCAACTGCTACGTGCAAACACAGCTTTAGAGTTTGTATAGGGGGATGGTAAACGATATACTTATATAATCCCAAGTTTTATTTGCATGCAAAGATTGGTTGGTGCATTCCTGTGGTTTTGCCGCTTCTTTAACACACGCACCTGTGAATGTAGACATGTATGATATATATGAACTCCTCACATCTTAGTATGTTCACACGACCTATTTTTAGCCGTTTTTCGGGCCATAAACGTCCCAAAAAACGGCAAAAAAATCGGAAGCAGAACGCCTACAAACATCTGCCTATTGATTTCAATGGGAAATACGATGTTCTGTTCCGATGGGGCGTTTTTTTACACCTCATTTTCAAAAAACAGCGCGGAAAAAGTCGCCCCGTAAAACATGCACTTCTTGAGCCATTTTTCATTGACTTAATAGAAAAACAGCTACAAAAACGGCCGTAAAAGATGTGAAAAACGCTAGTTTGATTAAAAAACAGCTGAAAATCAGGAGCTGTATTCCATTGAAAACAGCTCCGTATTTTCAGCCATATTTTGTTTCGCGTGTGAATATACCCTCACAGTTCTTTGCAGAGTACATTTTGTTTGCCTAAGGGTATCGGCTTGAGTATGCATTTAGGTCACAAATTTGAATATTCATGCCATTTTTGCTTATAATCACTCTTTAATGCAAAGTTGCGTGTTAGTTGTGTGTATACATTATTGAGTTTTTATACACGTATGCTGTGCTCTCAAAATAATTTCAATTTTGGTAGTATAATAGCTGTATGCCACGTGCAGTATATATTTTTACCACATTTGTGGATAATGGCCAAATACTGCATGGCTTCTGTGTTAGCGTTTTTGAGAGCACAATCTCTTGTTGATGTAGATGTATGTTGTAAATATGAACTTTGCATATATTTTGTATTATTTTTACATTGTTTTTGTGTGTAAACCTCTGCTAGTATGTGAGATTTAGGCGCAAATGTAAGTTACAATGCATTTTTAAAAAAAAATCATGTTCGTCATGAAGTGAAGGCGGACATGGCTGCCAACAGTACATCAGGTTGTCTGCTTTCAGAAAATATATAGGGTTTGTGGCTTCCCTCACTTTTTAAGGTGTGTAATCCCTGTATTTTATAGGTTGTTTTTTGTTGCTTTTTTTTTTTTAATACCAGATTTTTGGTCTCTTTAATTCTGGAGATTTTATGAAGATATGTGAATATAGACATAGGCATAAATGGCATATATGAACTCTGCACATATTAAACTTTTATTTTTAGCATGTGTGGTGCATCTAATTTTCTGCTTGGGTCACCCTCCACTGATTCCATGAGGAGCTTAGCAACACAGTAGAATTTTTTTGTATTATAGTCCAGCAATAAGAAAAAAGTTGAAGCACTCCCCAGGAATTATCCTAAAAAGAACTTTACAGATACAGTGTGGTGGATACAAACACAGAAGAGGGGGCAGCGAGTGAGGACAGCTTCTGTACAAAGCTGAGCAATATGTTGGCGCTATATAAGTAACATAAATAAATACCATAAGAGAAGTGAATGATAAAAGTAAACAGGAAAAAAAAATTGCCGCCAATGTTTGTCAATCTACAGGGTCATCTGCATACTCCTGAAACAAACAGTCTTGTAGAAATCCTGCAGAGAACATAGGTGTTAATTTACTGTTGATTTGTTCCATTTTCGGTTATAGAATGGCACAGGGGGAGAGGGTTTATCAATCTGTGTGTTCTACTGCAGACACGGTACAGTGGGGGGGGGGGGGGTTCTTGCTGCAGCCAGTTGCATTACAGCTAGACACAGGATTGTGAAAAGGGGGAAATGGCTGGTCTCCTGGGACACATATAGAAGAATTCCTTAGATATTTCTGAGTATTAGGTGCAATATGAAACAAAATAGGATCAAAGGAAAGAAGGATATTACATGAGAACATTTCTGGGATATTTATTTTACTTTTTTGGTGCATTTTCTATATTTAGAGTTCCTTTACTTACGATGTGAAAAATCACTTTTAGTAAAAAAAATTGCTGCATGTTCGATGTGTTTTTATTCCCAAAAATTGCATTTGACATTACAACCTCAAAAAATCCACCTCAACCAGTCACCAAAATAACTAGGTGATGCTCAGAGATTTGTATTAAGGTCCTTTTAGACCGGCAGATTTCTGCTGGTAAATGAGCGCCAATCAACGATATAGCATGTCGATTGGCGCTCGTTTAGCCCCATTTACATTAAACAATCATTGTATGAGCGTTCCGTTTCCCTGATGATTGGCTCATGTAAAAGGGCCTTTACTTGTGTTTTTAAAAATCATATAAGAATAAGATAAGAATTCCTGGGCCATACATAAGAATATGTGATATAATAGTATTGAGGAATTAGTGTTACAACTCTATAATTCTAATAGTATGTAAAATGCAATTCAAAATCATACAATTGAAGGAAGACTTTTTACCCACTGGTGATCACTGAATTATTTTTCCTTTTAAGGATCTCTTGCAATCCGCTCCTCTACTAAAGGCCCACAGAGACAACAACACGCAGCAATTACAATTTAATTAAACAAGCAGTATGTTTTTAGACTGGGGGAGGAAAACTAGAATATGGAACTAAGCTTAAGGCCTTGCATGTGCAGCGTTTTTCTACTACAATATCGGAACTAAGTCTAGACCCAAAATGCCATCCTAAATTACGGTTCTATGAAAACTTATTTCATCCCTTTTCAGATATTCCCTAGTACTGGAAATACATCACATTGAATGGTTTGATTTTTAAAGAAATTGTAATATAAGGCAAAGGGAATCTGATTCACTTTATAATGTGATTCAGCGGGTGCACCTGAAGAACAGCACTCCAGATCGGAGAATGGGGCTGTTCAAAAGTGTGTGTGGTATACAAATTACAGCCACCTTCTCTAATTGGCCGAGAGGGGTAATGCAGCCTACAGCATTTTCCACCTATCCAACGTATAGTTGATAATTGGTAGATTAGTGGAGTCTGAACACTGGGACACCCAATCGGTCGCCAAAACAACGGACTCTGGTACCCTGTTCCTCCCAGCCGCAAGACGGTGGCTAGGAGGAAAGCCGTGGTGCTGCTCCATGGAAAGTCTATGGGGCTCCTCCAAGCCGGCATGCCATCGGTGCGGGTCCCAGAGATCACACGCTCTCTGATCTCGCATTTATGACCTATCCAGTGGATAGATGGAAAATGCTGTAGGCAGGAATACCCCTTTAAGGAACAAAGTTATCTAAAACAAATATCAACCGTTTTAATACATAACTGCCCCTTAACTAAATATATGGTGGTACCAACTTTAGGCCTCACGCACATGATCATATTAAGGCTTTATACAGCCTCCAAATTGTATGGAGCCATAATAATATACCCATAGACATGTATAGTAGGCTACTGTACCTCCGTATGCCTTTGCCTTCAATTTGATACGGAGGCACACATAGTTTTATTTTCACAAGATTCTGCATGAATCTGATTGAAAAAAAAATTGTGACATGCTATATCGGATGCCATATTACATTACATACATAGGTATTCTCCCCTAGAAGCAAACCATTGCTATATATGGTGGCACATTCTATAGTAGAGAACCGCAAGGACCGCCATGTAGACTCCGGCACAGGGCTCTGCCACGTGCATGAGTTCTTCATGTTACGTTTTTTTAACCTATCAAATGTATTGGTATGTTTACTTTTTATACTTGCACTTATACACTAGATATAGTATGCAATACACAATAAAAATAGGTTTTAGTGCTATTTTAATTCAATGTTACACACATATAATCAGGTATTGTTTTTGAATCATAGATTGTTTTTTGGATTAAAAATGAATTTACATTCCTTAATTTTTGCTTAGAAATGCTGTAATGTAACTTAGTTGGTTGGGTATATTCTTCAATAAAGATGAAGTGGTTTAATAAGACTGTTTTGTCTCTTGAGGACTGAAATCACCAGGAACATGACTGATTCTTATGTTCTAGAGGAGATAATTTGCTACCAAGAGACCCACCAATTCAATGCAGTGTTCTGAAGTGACCTTGTGTCCAAAAAGCTAGTATAATGAACAGTGGTTGATTTTACCAGTAGAAGGGTTAGTACAGGGATTAAGGATTCTTGAAAAATGAAGGTCGTGGAGTATCAGCTTCTTACCTTGCTCTGGCATTACTCTTATTCCCCAGTGAAGACCTTTTAAAACACATATACAACATTTTGAGTGCCTTGGTCACAAAAAATGTCACACTTGAATACTTTGTTATTATTGCTTTCTTATGTTGCTGTTTAAAGTATTAAAACAGCAGTTTTAGTTAATTGCCTGCTTGTAATGGAAATCGTACTGAGGTGTATACACAAGTGTTGGGCAGAGCAGAATGATAGTGCCCTAGGCCCCTGGATTTGGAATAATTGAGTAACTGTGCAGGCATGGTAAAGTCACTT
Organism: Rhinoderma darwinii; assembly: GCF_050947455.1. Classification (NCBI taxonomy): domain Eukaryota; kingdom Metazoa; phylum Chordata; class Amphibia; order Anura; family Rhinodermatidae; genus Rhinoderma; species Rhinoderma darwinii. Next base: position 108,546,964 of record NC_134688.1, on the reverse strand, counting down.
ATGCAAAATGATTAGCTGGTTGATCTACTTAGCAGTGGCATTTCACAAGGGTCAGTATTGGGCCCTCTTCTTTTTAATATTTTGATTAATGACCTTGTAGAGGATTTACAGAGCATGATTTCAATATTTGCAGATGATGCTAAGCTCTGTAATGTAATCAACACAGAGAAGGATGATATAATATTACAGAGGGATGTGGGGTAGCTGAAGTCGTGGGCACACATATTACAAATTAAGTTCCATATGGAAAATTTGTAATGTAATTATGCATTAAATAGTAAAACACTGGGTAAAACTGACACTGAAAAAGACTTTGGTATAATTGTGGACAGTAAAAACTTAACTTTAGCAAACAATGCCAGGCAGCTGCTGCCAAGGCAAATAAAATTATGGAATGCATCAAAAAAGGCATAGATGCATAGGATAAGACTATAGTTTTGCCTTTATACAAATCACTAGTCATACCACACATGGAATATTGTATACAATTTTGGTCACCTATGTATAAGAAGGACATAGATATACTAGAGCAGGTGCAAAGGGGGGCGACCGAGGTAATTAAGGGAATGGGTGTATTGCGGTACCAAGAAAGGTTATCAAACACGGTTATTCAGTTTAGAAAAAAATATGGCTTAGGTGCGATCTAATTACAATGTACAAATATATGAAAGGACAGTACAGAGATCTTTCTAATGATCTTTTTACACCTTTACCTGTAACCATGATAAAGGGCATCCTCTAAGTCTAGAGGAAACAAGGTTTCGCCATAATCTTAGACAAGGATTCCTACTGGTCCTATTACACAGCTCCACGAGGGCCGTGTAAACGAGCACCGATCAACGAGAAGCTGATCATTGCCCTGTTTACACAGAACAATTATCTGATACTAGCGTTTTGTGAACGCTCGTTTGTTCGATAATTGAACGGTGTAAAAGGACACTTATTGTGAGAGCGCTGAGACTTTGGAACTCTCTGTCACAGGGTGTTGTAAGGGTTGCTTTATTGAGCAAGTTCTAGGAGGGCCTGGATGCCTTTCTTGAAAAAATATAATATTCCAAGTTATGGGTACTAGATTCCTGGCATTAGACGTTGATCCAGGGACTTATTCTGATTGGCATATTTGGAGTCGGGGAGGAATTTTTTCCCTAATGAGGAAATTTGCAGCCGCCTCATGTGGGGTTCTGCCTTCCACTGGATCAACATGGTAGGATTATACGCTGGACTTGATGGACTAGTGTCTTTTTCCAACATTATCAACTATGTAACTATGAGTGGAGGCAACAAATGCAGATAGAGCCTAATTCAATAGTCCTTTGTCAAAGCACCTTGAAACGCAAAGACCAGTGAAAGAAATGTTCACATTGGAGTTCTTGTTAATATATATATTTATTTCTAAGTAAGAACCATAAACAATATCATATTCTACTCCCTGATGATACTAGTAGGAAACGGCCTGTGATAACCTCTCGTGTATTTTCAACTGAAGAATGTTTTCTATATTTAATAGGTTAAATAATATAATAGCAACTTAGCATATGAAAGAATGGGAAATACGATAAGCAGAAGATCAATATTTAAAGGGTATATTTACATTTCAACATTATTTTACAGTATGTATATAATCTTCAAAGAAAAGTTGAGTATCTTTGTAAATACATTGTAATGATTCTAGGTCAGTCTGTATTATACTCCAGAGCTGCTTTCACAGTTCTGCTGTTGTTGTTGTTGTTGTTGGAAACATCCATCAAACTTGTCAATAGATACTTTACTAGCTGAGCTTCTGTAATGCAGTGGGACAGTTATTTTATTCTACATCAGATTACTGCACAGTATCTGGTAAAAAGATAACACTTTCCAAATATTCAAATCCCCAGAGTAAGCTTTGTGCAGATATCTTCGACAAAGAATGCTGTAAGATTTCAGCTCTGATGCCTGCACAATTATAAGCAGGTCTGGATTATAATACAGGCTGTAAATCAGGTCCAGCACAAAATAATTGACCTGTTATGTAAATTGATTCTATATGGAAACTGTCAAATGGTTTTCATACATGTTAATTTTATAGGGGTGCCCACCGTTATCGTGGCCAAACAAATAGGATCGCATGACTGGTAAAGAAAGATAGGACATGTTGGAACTAAACCTGGTCGATCCTTTGTTCATCAAGGAGATAAGCGTAGTCAGATGTGTTTGACAGCGGCATAGTCCCCTTTCCCTACACATGTTTATGGGGAATTAGGAGAATAGCGTTCGTCCAGCATTACTCTTTGAAGCAGGCAGCTACACCAAGACATCATTTTTCATCTGCAATAACTTGTATCCAAAATATATATACTAGTCTTTCTCAATGAATTAGAATATCATAAAAAAGTTCATTTATTTCAGTAACTCAATTCAAAATGTGAACCTCATGTATTATATAGATTCATTACACACAGAGTGATCTATTTACAGCATTTTTTTCTTTTAATGTTGATGATTGTGGCTAACACTTAATGAAAACCCAAAATATAGTATCTCAGAACATTAGATTATATAAGCCCAATTTAAAAAATGATTTTAATACTGAAATGTTGGCCTACTGAAAAGTATGTCCAGTATATGCCCTCAATACTTGGTCGGGGGTTCTTTTGCATGAATTACTGCATGAATGCGGCGTGGCATGGAGGAGATCAGCCTGTGGCACTGCTGAGGTGTTATGGAAGCCCAGGTTGCTTTGATAGCGGCCTCCAGCTCGTTTTCATTGTTGGGTCTGGTGTCTCATCTTCCTCTTGACAATACCCCATAGATTCTCTCTATGGGGTTTAGGTCACGCGAGTTTGCTGGCCAATCAGGCAAAGTGATACTGTGGTTATTACACCAGGTATTGGTACTTTTGGCAGTGTGGGCAGGTGCCAATCCTGCTGGAAAATTAAATCCGCATCTCCATAAAGCTTGTCAGCAGAGGGAAGCATGAAGTGCTCGAAAATTTCCTGGTAGACGGCTGCATCGACTCTGGACTTGATATAACACAGTGGACCAACAGCAGCAGATGACATGGCCCCCCAAACCATCACTGACTGTGGAGACTTCACACTGGACCGCAAGCAACTTGGATTGATGCCTCTCAACTCTTCCTCCAGACTCTGGGACCGAGATTTCCAAATGAAATGCAAAATTTACTTTAATCTAAAAACAGGACTTTGGACACTGAGCAACTTATGTTGGTCCACTGTTTTATATCAAATCCAGAGTCAACCATTTTTTAAATTGGGCTTATATAATATTTACATTTTCTGAGACACTAAATTTGGGGTTTTCATTAACTGTTTTCTATACTCATCAACATTAACAGAAAAAAATGCTGGAAATAGATCACTCTGTGTGTAATGCAGGTATATAATATATGAGTTTCACTTTTTGAATTGAATTACTGAAATAAACTTTTTGATGATATTCTAATATATTAGGAAGGACTAGTATATATTCAGTGAGTACATAATAAAAGCAATTCTTAGGTCCCTTTTACACCATCACATATATGCCAGTAAACAAGCGCCGACTGTCAATACAGCACATCAATCAGCGCTCATTTGGCTCCATTTACCAGGAGCAATCATTGAACTGTATGGGGACAAAGGAGATTGTTCGTCCCCATACATATTGCATCACTGTTTGCATCACATCCCGTTTACACGGGAGAGATGTGCTGTCGACAACGATTTTTATTAGGACTGCATGAAAGATGCGGAAACGAGTGTTCTGTTCCACCGATCATCGGCCCGTGTAAAAGGGTCTTGAGGTGAACTACTTATTTAAACCCAAGATTTAGTAGATTCAATTAATTGTGTAGCCCAAACAACTGACTATCTAATATTTTAGTGATCCTTGTTTATGAGGAACAGTATATGTTAGAAAGCCAAAGAATGTGTTCCCAGTTTGTGAATTCTTAAAAAAGAGAACCATTGTATTTGACAAAGCAAAACTTCAGCGTTCCCATATGCACAAGTCTGGGCCCTCCCTGTTCTCCTTGTCCGTCATTTCCTCAGCTGTTCTACTGGCTCTGCTGCTGGCACTGCCAGTACACTAAAGCCGGAGTGTCAGACGATGCTGTCGCCAATTCTGGTGGCAGACACCTCTGGCGACAGAGACAAGGCAGGAAGTAGTTTAGAGGAGCAAAGAAAGGTTCTTCTTGTACTGCCCTTCCCAAAGCTTTCCCTGAAGTCTCCTTGTGTGTTTGAGCTTCATTAAAGCTGCATTGCAGATCTGTATCAATGAAAGAAAAACTATTCGTGTGTACATCAGACTCGACAATACAGCTTTGCCCTTCTCACACAACTTCCTTGAGGGCAACAGAAGTGTACAGTACATGCAGTTATATGGGTGCTCACTTCAGATCATACTGATGACATATGGGGCTTTACTGTGATCAGAGCTTATCAAAGGCGGGTACATTCAGATACAGACGTAGCTAACAATGAGGTAAATGAGAAATATGCATGAATCTGAATATTATATTTAAAGAGGCTCTGTCACCACATTATAAGTGCCCTATCTTCTACATAATGTGATCGGCGCTGTAATGTAAATTACAGCAGTGTTTTTTATTTAGTAAAACAATCATTTTTGACGGAGTTATGACCTATTTTACCTTTATGCTAATGACTTTCTTAATGCCCAACTGGGCGTGTTTTACTTTTTGACCAAGTGGGCGTTGTACAGAGGAGTGTATGACGCTGACCAATCAGTGACCAATCAGCGTCATACACTTCTCTCCATTCATTTACACAGCACATAGTGATCTTACTAGATCACTATGTGCAGCCACATACGCACACATTAACGTTACTCAAGTGTCCCGACAGTGAATAGACAGCACTACCAGCCAGGACGCGATGTCTATTCACAATCCTGACACTTCGGTAACGTTTGTGTGAGATTTACAGCAAGGCAAGCGTAATCTCGTTTTAAATGACAGTTTACAGCGTAAATGATTAAACATTGTTCTAATTTTTTCACGAGTCAGGAAATATTATAAATTAGATTCTAATTTATAACATTTCCCTGTGCTGGTCACTAGAGGGAGCAATTCCCAAAATTGCAGCATTGGCATGTGGTAAAGCAACCACATTGCTTTATGCTGCAAAATTTGAGAAGACACACTCGCTCTAGCGTCCTCAAACAATCCCCCCTCCTTTCTCCTGGCTAGTGCCAGGAGAAAGGAGGGGATTTAACGTTCAAACCTCCTACACTGTGTGTCGCCATTTTTTCAGCGAATACACAGTGTAGTAGGCTTACATACAGTGCTAATCACACAGTAAAACACGAACAAACACAGACATAACTTACCTGCTCATGCCGCCGCTCCCTCCGGTCCGTCCGCTCCATCTTCTCCCTCCGCTCCTAGTGCTTGCATCAGAACACATGTCCGGAAGCCGTGACCGGAAGTAGTCATCTTACTGTCCGGCCGCGGCTTCCGGTCCACAAGAAAATGGCGCCAGATGTCGCTCGGCCGAAGACCTTCCATTTGGACTGTGTGGGAGCGGCGCATGCGCCGTTCCCACACAGACGGCGTACAGCATAGTGAATGGAACGGCTCCCGTTCGCATTCACTATGGGGCTGTATGTGCCGTATTCCATGTCTGTATGTGTCGTTAATCGACACATACATAGATGAAAAAAAAAAATGGCAGTCCCCATAGACAAGAAAAAGTTCGAAAATAAAAAAAAGTAAAACACAAACACACAAATAAATAAAACATTTTTTAATAGAACAGTAAAAGCAAATTGATATAAAAAATTTTTTTTCGCGACACCCTTCCTTTAATTGAAGGCGCATCCCTTGTTTCGGCCCTACATTAATTAGCCAGAGCAGATAGTGGCTTCAAAAAGCATATCCTTCTCTGGAGAAACCGACACGTCCATTCATAGATAGCCCATTGATTAATTTGGGTACTATGGAGTGCATCATGGATACTATGTAAAGTTGACTATACACTATTCTACAGATTTTAGACAGGCGAAAAGGCCTATTTAGACCATTTTCTGCTGACAGATAACTGTGGAAAAGTTCATCTGTCGTTTTGGATTTTTTCTGTCGTGGTTGGGTGCAGTCATTGGAAAGTTGTTCTTGCCAAGCGACAAATCTGCATCCAATCAATAGAAGACCAGAGCAGGCCACAGATCAAGGCAGAGAAATTTGACCGTTTAACTTATGGCTGCAACATTCACGAACAAACCATGAACGACAAGTCGTTCTGAAAACAGCCATCTAAAATCAATGGGCCAATGTATGGCCAGCTTAAGGCTATGTAGAAAAGTTGTAATATAGGGCTTGACAACATATTTCACCTTTATTTTATAATACCATAGCTAAGGCAACTGTGCTTTATCGATAGTAGCACAAATATGTACGAAGAAAGACTAGTAATCTAATTTACAGAAGTGATGAAACTAGGCAAAGACCATGTTTCGAGGATCTCAAGCCAAACAGCAGGATCAGTCCATGTATGACTGCTGTTTTTTCCAAATCACCTTAAAGGGGTTGTCTGGTTTCAGCAAATTAATGTTCTTTTTTGCATATTTAAAAGTTATACAATGTTGCAATATACTTTCTCCATTAATTTCTCATGGTTTTCAAGATCTCTGCTTGATGTTATTAAGTAGGAACATTTCATTGTTTACTTCCATTGGATACATTTCTGTCCATAGTCATGGACACACATCAAATGACCTAGTCCACCCCTTCATGGCAGCTGTTAATCCTATGGCAGGGCACTTTAGCAGCTACTGCGAGAAGCTAACCTGTCTGCACGGGCCAATATTATCGCAGAACAATTTCAGCACCCAGTGGAATCTATGCCATGACAAATTGCTGTCTGAAGACCAAAGTAGATCCAACGCGCTACTAGATGGGTGTCCCTAATAAAGTGTCCATTCAGTGTATATAACTAAGTATCACTGTGTATATCAAGTTCATAGATGAGATGTAAGCAAACAAACAGAATTTGGGCACATATGTTGGTAATAAATCTTGCAATATGAGACACTGATTTGCCCAATTAATTTGAAGTTCATCTGCCAATTAAATACATTGGGTCACTTGACTGCACATTTTTAGGGATTGCTTTTGGCAAATTAAAAATAATATTTTTTTGCTAGGGCTGGAGAATTGGATGGATTAAATTGCAAGTTTCTACTCAAAACTCATTAGGAGAGTTTAATCTTGTGCAACCAGTTTCATGGTCCCAAAACTTCCATTGTCAGATTTTTCGAGATTGCAAAATCACGTACAATCTACCGTGATGCCGAGTGCAATAATTGCAGTGGGTAAAATCACAGTGTAGGTCTGGTCTAATGTGAATGAATGAGGCCTAACATTGCACCATTTTCAGAATCGGCAATAAAACCCGACAGAAATTAATTACTATGGCTGGGTTCACACTGTGCACTTTTAAGATGCATTTTTTTTTTTGCTTTTGTAGATAAATGTCCATGTCTTTCAGTGGCAGTTCAACCAAAACAAAAAAATCGCATGCTAAAACCGCAAAAAATTGCAGTGTGAACTAATTACTGATTTAAATTGACTGGTTGCAATGGTTTAGTGCAAATTTTCTTCCCAAGCATCCCATAAGAAATACACTTAATAACACACAGGAGTTTCATTTTAAGAAGACATATTTATATTATTTTCAGGGAAGTGAACGTTTAGTTCCTATTGACAGTAAAAAGACAGATCGGTGAAACTATTTTTTAGATTAAGATATGAAATAAAAATTCAGTTTTCAAACATCATTATATAGTACATACAATAGAGCGAGACCATAGCGGGATAGTGGTAGCTATGAGGCCCTTGGAGAGGGGGTGCCAAGCCCTGGTAGTTCCTATCCCCTTTGCTATTGGGTGGTGGGAACCTGCTCAGGACTCCCCTCTTTAGAGAAACTGCAAAAAAAGAGGTTAGGGAAATAACCCAAAGGTCATGGAACAGGGGTGGAGGTGGAAACAAACACTAGGCTCTTTTGTTCCGCATGGTAAGATACAGCACCATGAGGGGCCCATTTTGATCATTGCTATGGGGCCCCCTTTCTGACACAAATTGTCTTTAAAAAAACTTCATACAATTGAAATAAATTGATAGTAATTTTTAACCGGTAATACCAGATGTGGTAGTATTGGATATCCATACTGTTCCTTTGTCAATTCAATGGCCAATAATTAGAAAGCCACTAAACGTGTTTATCGCTAGGAGTTTCTAGAGAAATAAGTATATATTGTATGGGAAAAACCAATATATATTGTAACTATTGTCATTTATATTGTATTATTGCTGCTTGCTTACCATGTTCAGAAGAATGGCTGGTGATACAGCAGCATCAGCTGTGGCCTTTGCCATATTTCCTCTAACTCCCAGAGGAATGACCTCTTTTCACACTCCGGGGTCTCCTCTCTTTTTCTCTCTGTGTTTCCTATCTACTAATTGCTATTGATTCGTTTGAGCTGTTGCATTTCCTCATTCCTCCTATGTGGTTCATGAGTGCATTACTAATAGCAGATGCTAATGTCAAGTTAACCCCATGGATTGCAGGGTTCTCTGAAATAAAAGTGGTTAACAGTATATATATTTGCTAAAATCTGATATGTCTTTAATTTATTAAATCTTAAAGATATGAGACAACCCCTGTTGCATGGGGAATGCCTGGCTGGCTGTAGCTTGCCCTGGCAAAATAAGTTGATCACCATGCATACTCTAATATAAGTGGGGTTGTCTGTGATGAGACAACCCCTTTAGGTAAAAAATACTCTGTATAATATATGGCTAAGGCTCAATTCATACCAGCATGAATTGTGCCTAAGGCCACATTCAGAGGGGCATAATGCAGGTACATTTTAATGTCCAAATTACGGCTGCAAGACCCAGGCCTGCCGCTGTCCAAGTGAACTAAACTTAGATTTCCATAGATCTCTGAGTTTATATGTTCGGTTCACTTGAATCTTAGGGTGTCTGGGTCTTGCGGCCTTAATATGGACACTAAAATGCTGCCGCATTATGCCCATCTAAATGTGACTTTAGACCAGTATCACTCAACTTTAATACGGCTGTATTTTACTGTCCCTATTGGCATCATAACATCGCATTCCATGCGGTTCTGCTACCTTAAAGCATGATAGGGTCAAGTGGTCCTACAATGCAGCTTAAAGCATTTTAGACCTTATACCAATATGTTGTAAAGAAAGTATGACAGGAAAGGCATACAAACTAAAAGAACTGCAGAGTTATTAAAACATCTATTCAGTCGACAGTTACTATTCCTGCATAATTTGACCATGAGGAGGGGGGAATAATCCATTGCCGGATGGGTTCCATATCTTCCGTACGAAAAAAGGATCGGCATGTTGAAATCCAACATGCCCGATCCTACTTGTCCCCGACATCTGCTGACGAGAGTCGGGAGGACCCCATGGTTGGCATTAGATACATTTTGACTAAATCTGCGTATTCAGATGATATTTATCTAATGTGTATAGCCACTATTAGTGGCGCCTATGATAATACGTCAGCTGCCTATACTGGGGCACAGCTGAATCATTATAAGGGTGTCGGGGTCCGGAGGTGTCACCTTCGAGTAGCAGCAACTCCCTAAAGCTATTTGAGTGCTGGTTATAATAAAAGGCGTTTTATAGAATTATCCATTAGGAAGTCTGGCAGAAGCTGGAGATTCTCTTTATTAGCAGTGACATTTTCCATCTTTTTGTACAATAATTACATGCGACCAGTTCAGTTCAGGAAAAAAAATCAATGCTTAAATTGAGGAAATCAAAATCTCCTGCAGATAGGTCAGAATAGGTGCATTAATATCTCTACAAAGTTAAAGTATTTGGAAAGTTCCCAAAGCAAAACAAAAAAATCTGTGAAATTGCTTTATGAAATGCACTACTTGATAGGAATATGAGGAAGTATGGATTATATAATAGATCATCTCTGGACCTATTCCTTATGTCCTTTTATGATTAAAGTTATACATCTATGAAGATAATGATAACATGATGATTCTTAGTGACTTGGACATTCATCTTGTTCTTTCCACTATCTTTTCCTGACACTAAACTCTCATTTGGTCGACAGCTATTCCTCCCATACACATGTATGCTTGGCGGAGTGTGCATGTGTTCTCACTGGTGAGAGAGGAATAAGCCACCGCCAGACACCTCTAGCGGCGGATATCCCCCATGAGAACAAAAGATCGACATGATCCAACATGCCCGATCCTTCTTTCCTCCCACATCTGCCATTGGAGGAGAGTCAGTACAAAACCATACACATCAGATGGATGGCCAGTACCGCCAAAATTGTTTGGCCGACATTTACCTAATATGAATAGACATCTTAAAGAGGCTCTGTCACCAGATTATAACATTATAAGTGCCCTATCTTGTACATAATTTAATCGGCGCTGTAATGTAGATAACAACCGTGTGTTTTATTTTGAAAAACTATCAATTTTGAGCAAGTTATGAGCATTTTGATTTATGCTAATTACTTTCTTAATAGACAACTGGGTGTGTTTATACTTTTTTTTACCAACTGGGCATTGTGAAGAGAAGTGTATGACGCTGACCAATCAGTGTCATACACTGTTCTCCATTCATTTTGAGCAGTACTCACAGCACAGCGTGATCTTGCGAGATCACGCTTTACTGTCACATACTCCCCCATTAACTTGACCGACGAGTCTTGAGAGTAAATAGACATCACCTCCAGCCAGGACGCGATGTCTATTCACACTCCCAACACTTCGGTAAGGTTTCTTGGGAACTTACTCTCACAGCACGGCGTGATCTTGCGAGATCACGCTGTGTTGCGAGTACTGCTAAAAATGAATGGAGAAGTGTATAATGCAGATTGGTCAGCGTCATACACTTCACTTTACAATGCCCACTTGGTAAAAAAGTAAAAATACGCCCAGTTGTCTATTAAGAAACTAATTAGCATAGATCTAAAATTGTGCATAACTTGCTCAAAATTGATCGTTTTTCAAAATAAAAAACACTGCTGTTATCTACATTACAGTGAACTTATAATCTGGTGACAGAGCCTCTTTAAGAGACCCAGCAGAAAAAAAGCTGGCAAACGAAAGATGCCAAACTAGTCAATTATAATGAATAATGGAGCCCAGCAATAAAAATAAATGCCAGTCTCATGTTTGCAATGTACAGTCCCTATTTGATAATGTCCTCGTTAGTAAGTCATAGTTATTTCGTGGTGTATTCATTGATCAGCTAAGTAGCCTAGATGTTCCCAAAGGCACATTGACAAAACATGTTGTTCGCACTTTCTGGTGAGGACAGAGGCAGAACAAACAAGCAGTACAAACCGTAACTGTCATACCTAGAAATCACATTACCCTCATAGGTTTTGGGTTTTATTCACAGTTTTTGGGTTATATTACTGGTAATGTTTGGATTACTGACATCACCGGAATATCCATCATAAGATAAGGTACCCAAGGGGGATGTTTTGGAAGTGTATCTAATGGCCTACGTACTATCTGACGTCACATTACACTTACTTTTATTGTATCATTTTTTGGTTTCTCTTTTATACACATAAGGCCTCATTTATCAGAACCGGCTACCAATCAGCGCTCAGCATTTCTTTTCTTAAACTGCCCTGATTGGTTGAAAGCTGAGCTCTGGTTGCTATGGGCAACAAAAACATGATATTTATTAGTGGCTCTCTGCTTTGGGTAATAGTGGAGGGATCCGAATAGAGAACACAGAGTGACTAACAGCATTTCATGTAGTTTGTATATAGGGAGAGATGTCAACCACTCTGTATGGATGGGGGGGGGGGGGGGGGCCTCGCGTGCTTTCTCTATCACCCCGGGCTGCATTTAAACAGCTATATATCCCCGAGCTCAGCGTCTCCCCCTTTATCATATGCTTCCCTTAGAAAGATATACATAATATATATATACATATATATATATATATATATATATAAATATTACTGACATCTTTATTGTTTTATTGATAATATTTTTGTACTTTGAATGATTTTATGGACAAATATATAAAATTAAATTTCCTGACTGCCAACTGGTCACTAGGGTTCATGATAACTTTATGCCTATACGCTATGGTGTATACTGAACAGCAGACTAGTGCTATAAGGATGTGAATTTATGCAGTTATCTATCATAGACAGTATGTATGAGTAGGTATGAGTTATTTTTTCTGCACAATTTCCACCGGAAATAACATTAAAAGTTGGACGTAGTAAATCATGATTGCATGCTCTTTCATTGTTTCCTATGGGAACAGTTCTGCTGAAAATAGGCTAAAGTTGCTGTATAATGTGCCCACATAGGATTTTTACATATAGGTCTAATAAACTGGCCCACTTATTAGATCCTGGAATGAGTGGTTTAGGATAAGTAAAGTAGGTGGGTGGAGGAAATCATTCTGATCATCATGAAAATAAATGCGTTCTCACAGTCTTAAAGGGAATGTATCATGTATTTAATGTTAGTTTAATGAATTAAAGGATATGTACACCTTCAATGCGATTTTTATTTTTTTTTAAATAAAAAGGTCTATCAGTGTGTTTTGTGGCAACTTTATAGTTAGTTTTTATTAAAAATTATTTTAACTTTTTAAGATACACCTGCTCTGTATTCTGTATACAGAGCAGCTGTGTCGTTCGCTAAGACCTGAATCCGTTAGGTCCGCAGGACTGACGGGTTCCGTGTCAGCGGGTCACACAGGATCCACCTGTGATCTATCACATCTAAATTATGAACTTAGATGTGATGGATAACAGGTGGATCCTGCTTGTCGGAGACACGCAGGACCTGCTGACACTGAACCCGTCAGTCCAACGGACCTGACAGGTACAGGATTCTGCGTAAGATACAACTGCTCTGTATACAGAATAGAGAGCAGCTGTATCTCAAAAAGTTAAAATAATTTTTAATAAAACACTAATTATAAAGTTACACAAACACACAGATTGACCTTTTTATTAAAAAAAATAATCGCTTTCAAAGGTGTACATAGCCTTTAAATAATATTCTATGTTCACATCTGCGTTGGAGGCTCCATTCAGAGCCTCAGATGCAAATTCCGTCAGATTTGGACAGAGAAATAGGCCTGCATGCAGTGCTATTTTTTTCCTTCAAAACGTTGAGCACATTGGATGCTCTTTTGGTCTCAGTCAGGCTAATGGAGCCCTATAGACACATTCAGCGTGTATGTTGGGAGATTTCCCAATGTACACGCTAAACATAGGGATAAAAGGGAACTCCTGGGGGTGGCCATTTTAGAGACACATACTTCCTCTATTGTCTATATAGCCAGTGCTTCAGACTGTGTGTGTGTTTTATGGAGGCTGAAATGAATAGTCAATTGACAGAGAAATGTCCTAGATTATTAGTCTCCTGAAGTGATGGGAGTACAGCCCCTTCCCCAGAGATCAGGGAGTGGCAGGGGAGATGCATACAGCCTTATCTGTGTGTATAATGTCACTTTCTTAAAAAAAATGCACCAGCGGGCACCGCATAAATGTTGCCACATACCCTTAAAAACTACAATGGATGAAGACAAAGAACACGCATGGGTATGTATATGGCAAAAAGTCTATAGACACAAAGAATATATAATAAAGCGTATAAATTTATTAACAAAAAATACTCTACAAACACGATAAAAACATTTAAAAAAGCAGATGGCTGCTATAACTGGGAGATACTGCCCTGATAAGCAGCCCAATACTAACTCCCCCAGAAAAGAACCTACCTCAAATAACCCTCACGTAATGATGACAAACATAAGGACACAGATAAAAAGAATATTGCATCAGACCATGTAAATAAATGAGTCCTGAAAGCGTAGTGAAGTGTCCAAACAGAGGGGTTATGGAGGTATAAAGCGCCCCACACGTATCGCCACAATGAAGGGATTATAATGACATAACTATAGCCATCCCAAAAATAATATTGCCAAATAGATAGTGGCCAAAAAATAATAGTGCCTCACACACAGTGCCCCCTAAAATAATTTTAAGCAGTGTCCTCGACTGTAATTACAGCCACAAATAGCGCCCCAGAAAATAACTGAGCACAAATAGTGCCCCTGTCAGTAATTACTGCCACACACATTTACCCATCAATAATAGTGCCAAGCAGATAGTGCCCAGACAGTAATGGTGCCAACAAAATATTATTATAATCAGCAGTAATAGTCCCCACAAAGTATTTGTACGAATCAGTTCCCACATAGTGTCTAGAAGCGTGTCCCCAACATTAAAGGGGTATTCCAGTCACAAGAAGTTGATAGGTGATAACTGTTAGATCGGTGGGGGTCAGTCCATTAGGACCCCACCAATCGCCAGAATGGGGCTCTTGTGTCCAGGAGGCGTTTAATGGAGCGCATCTCGGGCATGCACCCTGCTGCTCGATTCAAAATCTAACAGTGTCCCCCAAGGTTAGTACTCCAGGGCCGACAAGTGCTCCCATAGTGCCCCCAACCTTAATAGTGCCCACATAGTGCCCCCGAAATGAATGCGCCAAAGTAACATTAAATATTGACCCAACATCAATAGTGCCCCTTGTGTTCCCCAAAGTGCGCCCAAAAGTAATAGTGCCCCCAAGTCGACCACTTGCCTAACACCAAAAGCAATCGTAATAATACTCACCTAACCCCATTCCCACATCGCACACAGCGGTGCAGGCTACCTTTAGCCTGAGCAATCTGCATGATGACACAGGCAAGCGCGTTGACGTCAGCGTGCCTGCCTATGCTGGATATCTGCTGACTGGCGGGCTGCAGGCCTAAAGGGGTCTGTGGTCTATGACGGTGAATGGCTCCCGAACTCCGCTACAGTTTTGAACTTCATTCGAGTCCTGAGGATAAAGCTGGAAGTGATGCTTGGCCCAGCATCTAATTGGAACCTGTAGGCAATCCACCTGTTGATCGCGATTGAGGGGTTGCCGACCCCTGATGTACAGTATGTTATTTTTGCAGTGTATGATGTTAGCGCCACTATTAAGCATTGCATTGGGGCACTTGTATATACGTTTCTTTTTGGTCAAACATACTGTATGGTGTTGTTGATCAGGTGTTGTAAGGTTTTGGTTCTTAGTATACTGTTTGATAGTACATCTGACACAGCCGGATGTGCTGCAGTCAAGATAATCGGTTGTGTATAGATAGTGGCATCAACATTTATATGACTGTTGGGCGATAATGTTCTTCTACATAAAGTTGAACTGATGACTATATTACACTTTTTAAGTGTTGTTATTTGGATAAAGTAATTTCTTTAATGCATTTGTTCTGAAAAATGTTTGTAGAATTCAGATGCTTTTACCGCTCAGGTTGTGATTTTTTGTCTGAAACAAATATTTTCCATCATGACCTTTAGATTTTTGTTACGATTAGTTATCACCCACATCAATAAGGATGTATGTTCAATATGACTTAGGGTATGTTCACACGGCCTATTTACGGACGTAATTCGGGCGTTTTTGCCCCGAATTACGTCTGAAAATAGCGCCTCAATAGCGCTGACAAACATCTGCCCATTGAAAGCAATGGGCAGACGTTTGTCTGTTCACACGAGGCGTATATTTACGCGCCGCTGTCAAATGACGGCGCGTAAATAGACGCCCGCGTCAAAGAAGTGACCTGTCACTTCTTTGGCCGTAATTGGAGCCGTTATTCATTGACTCCAATGAATAGCAGCGCTAATTACGCCCGTAATGGACGCGGCGTTCAAGCGCCTGCACATGCCGGTACGGCTGAAATTACGGGGATGTTTTCAGGCTGAAACATCCCCGTAATTTCAGCCGTAACGGACGCCCTCGTGTGAACATACCCTCAGAGTAAAATATAATTTACGACTCGTCAAATACATGTCACGATTATCAATCTAAACTTTAAAACATGTCCGATAAATTTCCTAACTAAATAAATGAATACATTTTTTATGTACCGAAATTACTATTATTCGTGCTCTTTATTGGTTGTAATATATGACAAATTGTAAATGCTTTGGCCCCAGATTAAAACGTAGTAATTGTAACGTTTTTCAGTGAATAGGAACACATGCAGAGGCTGTAAACCTGTACAGGCCTAATACTTCCCGCAGCTGAGAAGTTTATACAATTGTATCTAGTGTAGCGTCCCCTCTCCAGGCTAATTACACTGATACATTGTAGCAAACTGTCAGGATAGTAGAGTGGTGCGTGCTGATGATGTATTTAGCTTACAATTGCTTTGATTGGATGCTCTTAAAGAGGCTCTGTCACCAGATTTTGCAACCCCTATCTCCTATTTCGGCAGATCGGCGCTGCAATGTAGATAAGAGTAACGTTTTTTTGTTTTTTTAAAACGAGCATTTTTGGCCAAGTTATGACCATTTTTATATTTATGCAAATGAGGCTTTAAGTACAACTGGGCGTGTTTAAAGTTAAAGTGGGCGTGTATTGTGTATGTACATCTGGGCGTTTTTACTTCTTTTACTAGCTGGGCGTTGTGACTAGAAGTGTATGATGCTGACGAATCAGCATCATCCACTTCTCTTCGTTAACACCCAGCTTCTGGCAGTGCACAGACACACAGCGTGTGTCCTCTCTCGTCCGACACGATGCAGGACCTGGGGCAGGAAGTGACGTCACAGCGTGATCTCTCGAGAACACGCTGTGTCTGCACTGCTAGAAGCTGGGTGTTCTGAAGAGAAGTGGATGATACTTCTATTCACAACGCCCAGCTAGTAAAAGAAGTAAAAACGCCCCTATGTACGCACATAATACACGCCCAGTTGTACATAACTTTAAACACGCCCAGTTGTACTTTAGAAAGCCTCATTTGCATAAATATAAAAATGGTTGTTTTAAAAAAACAAAACAAAAACCGTTACTCTTATCTACATTGCAGCTCCGATCTGCTGCAATAGGAGATAGGGGTTGCAAAATCTGGTGACAGAGCCTCTTTAACTGTGAGAAATATTAGGTCGGTCCAGGATCTCAGCCATTCAACGTAAGCAAGCATGTTTCTATTCACTTATTTACCAAATCCTGGAGTGGATCCTATAGGAAAGGAAAGTATGAAGAAAAGGCTAAGGCTGAGTTCACACGGGGCGGATACGCTGCATAAAGGTACACACTTTGCGGCCACAAAAATCGCAACATCTACTATTTGTTGTTCTTTGGGGGAAACCCGCAACAAAAAAGCAGCGGATACGCAAACACAGTTGACATGCTGCAGATTAAAAAAACGCATCGGTCAATTTCTGAGCCTTTTTTTCCGCTTATCATTGACGCAGCGTGTGGATGAGATTTCTGCTGCTACTGTATTATGCTGCGGATTTTCTAAAGTATTTATGCAACATGTGAACTTGACCATAGGGTGTGTTCACATCAGCATCGAGCTTCCGTTTATGGGTTCTGTTCGTCTTTTACGTCGGAGGAACCGATAAACGGAAAGCCAAACGGAAATTATAGCTTCCGTTTGTATTACCATTGATTTCAATGGTAATACTTCCGTGTCAATTGGTTTCCGTTTGTCTCCGTTCCGTAAAGTGTCCGGAACGGAAGCCTGGCTCTGATGTGAACAGGCCCTTACAATTCTCCTTTGTTTCACTTTCTGTAAAACAAAAAACAAACATAAACAATTCCAATGTGTAGATTTGGTGTTTTGCGGGCCGTGTATATATACGATAGTTGGGAAAAAACTCCCAACTTTCCTGAGTTGAACAAACGTTATTTCTATTGAAGGTGAGATTTTTTTTAATGCTGGCTTAAAGAGGCTCTGTCACCACATTATAAGTGGCCTATATTGTACATGATGTGATCGGCGCTGTAATGTAGATTACAGCAGTGTTTTTTATTTAGAAAAATGATCAATTTTGACGGAGTTATGACCTATTTTAGCTTTATGCTAATTAGTTTCTTAATAGACAACTGGGCGTGTTTTACTATATGACCAAGTGGGCGTTGTACAGAGGAGTGTATGACGCTGACCAATCAGTGACCAATCAGCGTCATACACTTCTCCCCATTCATTTACTCTGCACATAGTGATTCTGCGTTGTTTCACGCAACGGAAACACGCTGCGTGAAAAATCACTGGCGTCAGAATAGCACCATTGAATTACAAATTTTTCGCATTGATGCAGCTGTAGCTAAAGCGACCCTCTAGTCAAAAATAAAGATTTTACTTCACATTGCAAATAAATAGTCAACATACCTGATGCCCTGCTCCTGAACCAGCCTTGTCCCCTGTTCTTATATTCCAAAAATAGCCGCTAGTTTCAGACTTCCCCATGCAAAGCGTTCTTAGGAATCAGAGACACCCTCCCCATCCACTGCCCTTCAATGATTTAAAGCGCTGATGAAACCTGAGGGCAGTGGTGGGGGGCAGGGCCGATTCTAGCTTTTCTGCTGCCTGAGGCGAAAATTGAAATGGTGCCCCCCAGATTTTGATTGACATCCCACTGGCTGTTCTACATCACTATCAGCCACCTCCAACTCTTGCGCATGCGCCGTTGCCTTGTCCTGGCATGCGCGGTGCAGAAATGAAACCGGGCAGAGTACACCTCGCTGCACAGTGTGTGCCCAAGGAGTACAAGGCAATGGCGCATCCGAGAAAGTTGGAGGAGACTGGTAGTGATGTAGAACAGCCAGGGGGATGTCAATCACGAATGCAAAGGTGGGTTTGGAGGCAGGACTCTGACTCTTCAGGATAGCGGCACCACCCATGACCCTTTATAGAGTAATTAGCATTTAGTGTGCGCCATTTTAAAAGTTGATTTTATAGATTTTGCTGCATCTGAAAAAAAACATGCAGGGGAATGTTTGGAAATATTGTCAGGTCATGTATTACCACATGGTGGTGGTTCAAGGGGTTAAAACTACATGACAAATTCCTATTAAACATACAAGGAATTGAAAACAATTCTATCTGCCCTGAAATTTTGTTACTATAAATATATCCTATATAATTACAGCTTCAGAACCAAGCTCTGACTTATATACAGTACCAGAAGCAAGCTCAATACATAAATACAGCTCCAGAACCAAGCTCATACATATATACAGCACCAGAACGAAGCTCATACATATATACAGCACCAGAACGAAGCTCATACATATATACAGCACTAGAACCAAGCTCAGCACATAAATACAGCTCCAGAACCAAGCTCATACATATATACAGCACCAGAACCATGCTCAGTACATAAATAGATCACTAGAACCAAGCTCAATACATATATACAGCACCAGAACCAACCTCAGTACATATATATACACAACACCAGAACCAAGCTCAGTACATATATAAATCCCCAGAACCAAGCACATTACATATGTACAGCACCAGAACAAAGCTCAATATATATATACAGCACCAGAACAAAGCTCAATATATATATACAGCACCAGAACCAAGCTCATAACATATATACAGCACCAGAACCAAAATCATAACATATATATATAGCACCAGAACCAAGGTCAGTACATAAATATAGCTCCAGAACCAAGCTCAGTACATATATACAGCACCAGAACCAAGCTCAATACATATTTACAGCACCAGAAGCAAGCTCAGTAAATATATACAACACCAGAACCAAGCTCATACATATATACAGCATGAGAACCAAGCCAGAATAAACATTTACATTAAGTGACTCACCGGTGACGTCTCAGATTCTAGTTCTTTTTCTTCTTCATCTGGTCCAGACCTCTAAGATGACTTCTCCCGGCCACAGCCCATTTCTGCAGTTTGCCGCTCAGATGTCTTCAGCTTCTCACTTTTCAAACATTTCTGCACCTATAAACGAAGATAAAATTCTCATGGTGCCACACACTAAGCCACAAAATATAATAGCGCCATACACTGCACCTCTAATTATAATAGCGCCATACACTGTGTCCCTGATTGTAATAGCGCCACACAGTGTCCCACACACAGTGCTCCATGTAGATAGTGCCCCACATACAGCCCCCTGTAGATAGTGCCCCACATATAGCCCCCCCGGTAGATAGTGTATAAATTGATAACGGGAAAGGATAAAGGGGGCAGGGATGTGTGGTTCTATGGAGAATAACATATAAAATAAAAATCTTTATTAGTAAATTAATGATCGATTAGCGCTAAATGGCCGGAAATGGCGCTCGACCACTCATCGCTTATGCAATTCTAGTGCAAGAGGGGGTGGCGGCGGCTGGTTTCAGTGGAGCCGCCGCCCCCTCAGAGAGGCAGCAGGCCGCCGCCTGAGGTGAGATGCTCATCTCGCCTCATGGATGGTGCGGCCCTGGCGGGGGGGGGCATGTCTCAGACTTCATAAGAATGCTCTGCATAGGGAAGTCTGACACTGTAACGGCCATGTTGGCTAGATCAAAACAGGGGACCAGAATTCAGGAACGCCAGCGGGATGGTTCAGGAGAAGAGTGCCAGATACAGTATGTCAACTATTCATTTGCAATGTGCAGTAATAATTTTACTTTTGACTGGAGGGTCTCATTAAAGGCTACGTAAACCTTTGAGGGCACGGTTTTTAAAAAAAATAAAAAATTATAGTAATAATAGATTAGTCAGTGTGATTAGTGTAACTTTGTAAATAGTTTTTATTAAAACTTCCTTTTACTTTTGGAGATACAGCTATTCTGTATTCTCTATACAGAGCAGCTGTATTGTTCGCTATTCACTAACTTCGTCAGTCCCGCGGGTGGAATCCGTCAGGTGTTTAGCGTCGGCAGGATCCACCTGTAAACAATCACATCTAAGAGGATCCACCTGTAAACAATCACATCTAAGAGGATCCACCTGTAAACGGTCACATCTAAGTTCAAACTTAGATGTGATTGTTTACGGGTGGATCCTGAACCCGTCAGGTCCGTGGGACTAACGGACTCAGTTTAAAATGAAAGATAGAGCTGCTCTGTATAGAGAATACAGAACAGCTGTATCTCCAAAAGTAAAAGGAATTTTTAATTAAAACTATTTACAAAGTTACACTAATCACACTGACAACTATTTATTTAATTTAAAAAAAAAAAGCCCTCAAAGGTGTCCATAGCGTACTCATATGGTACCCATACAGAGGTTTTCATGAAACCCGTACACAGATCCAAAATGTCAGTCTCCGTTGTATGAGTTGGGAAGATTTGTGTCCATACAGCATCCAAAAAAGCATGGCACAATTTTGTTTTTTAAAATATGGCAGCAGACAACACATAAAAAAAACTTCTATGAAAAAACAGAGGTAGGGAAACGTCCATAGGACTAGTGGAACCGATATGGAGCTGGGCATGAGGTCTTAGGAGAGGTGCAGGTCGCTGGGATCACACTGTGCGTTTTTGTTACGTTTTTAGAATGCATTTTTTTGGTTTTGGTAAATAACCTCCTATATTTCTCAATGAGAGTTCATCGAGCAAAAACGAATAATAAAAACGCAGTTTGAACCCAGCCCTATAGTGCTCACTATTCAGTAACACCATATGTTTTCTATTAGAAGTTCCCAGTGTGGGTGAGCTGTGGATGGGCTCCACAATCAGCATTACATAGGGAGGCCTCAGGGGCCCCATGTGCTGGCAGCCCCCAGGAATCAGAGCACACATGAGGTGGCTGGGAGCTCTCCATAGTGCTCCCTATTGTTGTGGGTGAGGAGATGGATGCATTGTGTGTTACTAGAGCAGAGAGCGGGGAGGGATGTGGACTGTGTCCCTGGCTCAGCTCCTGATCTGCTGATTAACTCGTCAAGTATGCCAGGAATCCAGCCCTGGAACAATGCGCCTCCCCGCTGCAGGACTGCCCCACGTGTAGAGGGCGAGGAGGAGGATGGGTGGGGGCTCCCTCCTCCTCCTCTTACTACTATGCCCCCCAGTGCCCGCACATAGCTGGCCCCCGGTTCATACACATTGCAGGTGGAGTTCGTCACTGGCAGAGAGTGAGCAGTGCAGAGCCCGCGCCCCCACTCACCTGGCACATCACCCGCTCATGGGCCCGCCCGCGCTGTGTGGGCAGGGCTTGTGGCGGCCCCGCCCTTTTCTTTTTTGTTAATGAAAGTTCCAGGAACATTGTATTCCTGCCTTTCCAGTTGATCCAATAGCGACAAGAGCCTCGGCCTGACCTTTTACTACGAGGCCACTGACGTGCGGGGCAGGACGGAGCCACAGTGCGGGCGCTGCTGGCAAGACTGGCACCCGGGAAAACTGATCTCCACTGCGGGCTCATCACTTGGAGTGGGCACTTCATAACTGCGCACGATGATTTTCTCCAGTGTACCCATGAGGATACCCACCGGGAAGCTGGTAGGCACCTAGGAGCTGAAGTGGGCATTGTTGGCACGGGTAGAAGGAGTGGGCAGTGTGTGTGGAGAGTGGGTGAGCCCGTTAGCATGTAACCCATTAATTGCCTGGATGATCAGGAAACAAGTCATACAACAGGAGTAACTATGTACCCACTCATCATACACACTGCTGGCATGGTTACAATGGGCATCATTAAATAAGCATTGTGGTGTGTGGAGCATGACTGCTGGCATCATCTCTGTAGGAATAGATCTAATATGTCAGTATATATATATATATATATATATATATATATATATATATATATATATATAGGATGACAGTAAATAGTATTCCGATTAGTACATGAGACATTTTCTATACAACCTTTACCCCTAAACCAGTGGATCTGACTGCATGAAATCTTCCAGAGTTCTCACCATTTATCAGACTCTTATAAAGTTCTTCTTTGTCCTTGATTCATGGAATTGGGACATTTATCTAATGAGTCGTGGACGATATTTCACCATGAGACGCATTCAACCTACTTAATGTGGATTTTTAATTGTCACCTCCACGGCCGGCTTTAGGCCTCCACTTCTACCTGGGCCTCTACTAATGGCTGATGTGTCCTGGTCCCTATATTTCTGTACGTTATTATGACTATTTTAGGAAGGTTTTATATATATATATATATATATATATATATATATATATATATATATATATATATATATATATATATATATAGATTGTAATATAAATGTAACTATTGATTTTCATTGAGGTGCAATGGTCTAAAGCGCTGGTTTCCGGTCTGCGGCTGCCAGGGCATGCTGAGAGTTCTAGTTTTGCAGCAGTTGGAGAGCCACAACTGGGTGGCCACTGTATGTTTAATCCCTTGAGGAGAATATGGCTGGTTCAAAACGAACAATCTAGTCACACAATGGCGACAAACCAATGGAGTTTGTTTGTTCTCATGTGTTTTTATTCTGGGTACGTTGGAAATATTTGTGAACATATAGTCTTCTATAGCTTGTCTGCTTATAGCGCAATATGTTTACTGTACAGCACTTTATGACCGGTGCCAGGTAGCCAATGAGGAGATTTTCAAAACTGGTGTAA
Source organism: Rhinoderma darwinii (assembly GCF_050947455.1). Lineage (NCBI taxonomy): Eukaryota > Metazoa > Chordata > Amphibia > Anura > Rhinodermatidae > Rhinoderma > Rhinoderma darwinii. The sequence goes on along the minus strand of NC_134688.1, from coordinate 108,523,559 downwards.
AGGAACAGGGGAGTAGTTGCCCATGTCAACCAATCAAGTCGCTGCTTTTATTTTCCAAAAGGCCTTTCAAAAATGAGAGATGGAATCTGATTGGTTGCTATGGGCAACTACTCCACTTTTCATATGCACCAGTTTTGATAAATCTCCATTACGTCTATAAATCTGCTTCTGGCTCCTAACTTCTTGGCGTGTTTTCTACTGATGCCCAGCTACTAAAATGAAATCACACTGGCTCCAGGAATGGTCTTACTTGTTTATTAATTGGTCCTCCCATGCCATATGATGGGATGGTATATGAACCATAAATCTATTGTCCACCGGACCTGTTTGTTTCCTCCAATCAACTGTTACATATCTAATAACACCTCATTCTTAAAGGGGTTGTCTCACCTCGACAATCCCGTTCCTTTAGGGCTTTTGGACATCATAGAGGGGGTCCCCCACTTGGTCTGGCGTACCATTCATTTGAATGGCCGCATGTCCTCTGTAGTAGCCGCTCCAGGGGAAACTATTAGTTGACTATAACTGTTGCCAGGGGTTTCGGAGCCTCATCCGCTGCCACTAGATAATCACTCTGGCGGCTCTCCTATTAAAGCGGGTGTGTGGTGACAGTAAATTTTCCTCTGCGTGGAGTTTGCAGAGATAATGGCCTCCCTGACGTACTGTTATTCTTGGGACCCTTCCCAACTAAAGATATGGGGTCTTTCTGACTAATAATAAGTAATGTAGTTGGGTGAAGTGTGGCGCAGTACTGCAATGCTCGATACAAGGTTCCTTGTCTGGCTTCCATGTGGTGCGTATGTTCTTGAGATGTGTTTCTCCTCTTGTAAAGAGTCATGTAAACCTCGGTGAGACCTGTAGGTCAGTTATATGGAAAGTCATGACGCTAGAGTAAGGGTTTATAGCGTTAGAAGAGATCATGTGAGTTCTAAGAATGGCATGGGTTTATTCCAAGAGGACATTGCCCTGAATCACATTCACTTTGAGGTTGTGTACAAAACAAACCGTTATATTCGCTCCTTGTCCTTACTTTTGCCCCTTACACACACTTAGTTCTCATTCTAATTTTATTACGCCAGACTCTTTAAAACTATTTAAGGGGTTCTCCAACATTGGACATTTATCACCTATCCACAGCATAAGTGCTAAATGTCTGATCACTGGAGGCCCCACCGCTGGGACCCCACTGATCACTAGCATGGGGATTCCTAGTACCCCGTTCTCCCTCACTGCACAACCACAATAAGGAGGAGTTTGAATGGAGTGGCGGTCGATCATGCACGGCTCTGCGCTTTTCAATGTATATGGTGCTGACGGAAACAGCCGAGCGCTGTACTGGGCTGTCTCCGTCAGTCCTATAGACTTTAAATGGTATGACACCGCACTTGCTTGGGACCCCCTTTGTAGTAATTGTGGGGGTCCCAGCGGTGTGGCCCCCAGCGATCAGAAATTAATAACCTAATCTGTGGATAGGTAATAAATGTCCATTGTGGGAAAACCTCTCTAATGAGTTTTGGATTTTAATTTCTGGCATCTAAACTTTTACCTATATATGACATAGGGAATTGATGGAAATCTGAATGTATGGGAAAGAGGTAAAAACAATAAATGAAATGCAGCATTAATGGTGCCTTACTAAAAAACCTTCCTTGTAATGAAAATTATGTGATGGTCTCATCTCAGGAGCCATCATCATTTATACCTGGATCAAACACTATACAAAAGTATTGGGACACCTACACGTTTTATGACATCCTATTCTAAATCCATAGACGTTCATCTGAAGTTGCTTCCCCCTTTGCAGCTAAAACCTCTTCCACTCTTCTGGAAGGGCCTGTCTCGCAATCTCCATTCTAGTTCATCCCAAAGGTGTTCGCTGGGGTTGAGGTCATGGCTCTGTGCGGCCGGTCAAATTCTTCCACACCAAACTCACCCGACCATGCCTTTATGGACCTTGCTTTGTGCACTGGGGAACAGTCATGCTGGAACAGAAAAGGGCCTTCCACAAACTGTGCCCATAAAGTTGGAAGCTACAATTGTTTAAAATGTCTTGTTATGCCGAAGCCTTAAGATTTCCCTTCACTGAAACTAAGAGGCCTAGGCCAACCATTGAAAAACACCCCATAGCATTATCCCTCCTCCAATGAACTTTACAGTTGACAAAATGCAGTCAGGCAGGTAACATTCTCCTGGCATTCGGCAAACCCAGACTGGTCCTTCAGACTGCCAGATAGAGAAGCGTGATTAGTCACTCCACAGAACACGTTTCCACTGCACCAGCGTCCGGTGGCGGTATGCTTTACACCACTCCATCTGACGCTTGGCATTGTGCACAGTTTTTGTGCTGATGTTAATGCCAGAGGAGGTTTGGAGCTCGGCAGCTATTGAGTGAGCAGAACGTTGGCGACCTCTATGCACTATGTACCTCAGCACTTGGCGACCCTGCTCTGTAACTATACGTGGTCTGCCACTTCGTGGCTGAGTTTCTGTGGTTAATAAATGCTTCCACCTTGCAATAATACCACTCACAGTTGATTGTGGAATATCTAGGAGGGAGGAAATTTCACAAACTGACTTGTTGCAACGGTGGCATCAGTACCACGCTGGAATTCAGTGAGCTCTTTAGAACGACCCATTCTTTCACAAATGTTTGCAAAGGCAACTGCATGGCGGGGTGCTTTAATTTTATACACCTGTGGAAATGGGACTGAATGATACCCCTGAATTCAATGATGAGGAGAGTTGTGTCCCAATGCATTTGTATATGTATATATTTTAGATAGGGGATATGTTACTCTGCTACTATAAAGCTGGCTGTATAATGTACAATTTTTCGGTCAACTTCAGGTAGTTGGTCTAGGGTATACATACCATAGAGGCAGGCTAGTCCCTTTGTTCTTCAAGAGACTGGGAGGAGGATCAAAAAGTACAAGACTATTTAGTTACCAGGATGGCACAGTAACATGAACCATCACCAAGAGGGGGCTATCGGCCCATTCTACTTTAACGCCCTCTATGTTTTTTTACTAGCTTTCAGTCCGTATGTATGGCCTGCGTAATGCTTTAAGTCAGATTGTCCTGGTATAGAGAGACATATAGCTGTGGTCCAATGTAAATGTCAGGACCTTTAAATAGAACAATCTTGTTAGTCAGAATATGGGGTTAGTGATCTGCGATAATAAAGTAACTATTTTGATGATTTAGTCATTGGGTCACGATTAATTCAGCATTCTCTCAAGGGCCATTGCAACCAGTTCTAGAACAATGACTATAAAACCTGTTACTCTTTTCTTTCTTAATCTCGAATGACAAATACTGCACACACCTGGATACAGACTTCCTTGTATTAGTCAACATGCTAAGCGTCAGTAGTCAAGCGCGCTTCAGGTCACACAGTGACGTATGGGTGATTGTGGCTTTCGGTTTTAAGGTTACTTCATATCTTCATGGTATACACAGAAATATTTGTTTTAGAACAATTTATTTTCTTGGATTCTGCTTTTGGTACATAACTAGAAGCATAGGGTAACATCAGACTTCGGGCTCATACACACAAGCGTATCACTGCTTCGTACAACCTCCAGGTGTATACCCATATAAATCGTTACATTGAAGGCCAGATTAATGGTTATTCAGAAAATATATATCATTTAAAACGGTCAGTGACATACATAGTCATTTATACCTGCCATTAATATACGTTATTTGCCTCTGCACTTTATCAAATGCATTTAGAATGAAGTTTATGTGTTATATATAGAAATGACGGTACCAGTTTGAGTGATATAGTTGCCCATCGGCCATAATATAATAAACCTATTCTCCTCACTGCTCCTATTCTCCCCTCCAGGTCACCTCAGGCTCCATCATCAGGCCACGCGGCTCATACAAAGTCCTGACGCCGAGCAGCGTCAGAGCCCTATATGTGACGCCACGCTCAGTGCTGCGTTGCATACAACGCCCTGACGCTGCCCGACGTCCGTGGATTGTATGAGCCGTGTCATGGTGAGGGGAGAAGAGGAGCGGTGAGGTGAGCATAATTTTTTATTTTATTTATTTACTTTTCTGAAAGGGGGTTGGACGGTAGTCCAATAGTGGGGGCAAGATACTCAACCGGGCTCGGGACGCTATCTTGCTACGCCCCACAGAGTGTAGATTTCCATTGTAATTGATGCCAGCTCCAGTTTTTGTACCATTTTTCTTAGATGTTTTTCAAGTTGGACAAATTTTCTAGTTTATTGTCTACCAGATTATTGTGGTTCATATAACATTATATACTATACATTGTGAGACAAAGCACCCACATGACCATGCCGTTTTATCCACCAATAAGCGCCTTAGAAGATTTCAGGTTTTATCCACCTTATTTTCTTATTTTTATTTTTTTACTGAATTATATAAAGTAACTGTACGTGTTGACGGCGCTATTTGTACTATGTAGATATGCCATGATTTGTTTTTTTATTTATATATTTAATAGAAAATAATAAAAATGATCTAAATAATTAATAACTCTTTTATCTGCCAGAACATCTGCTACATTATAAGCCATGTGTACACATCCTGTAAGTATGCCGCTTTTATAACAATGATGGTTTGTGCAGTACTTTTACATCTGTTGCTATAGACTTGCCCTTGGTTAGGACCCCCAAGGACCCACAACACTGCAACTAGAGAAACCGCTGACCCTTGCAGTTCCTGACGTAATGAATTTTGATCAAACTCCATAACACAGGCAAAATTAAAACTGCAGCAAACAAGGCAGAAAGCCAAAAATATCTTTCAAACAGTGTCCACACATATATATATATAACGTACAAGAAATTGGTAGGTTCACGTTCACATCTTACAGCACTCAGTCTATTTATAACAGAAGGAATAAAGAGGTTTTTCAGGAATAGACATTTATGACCTATAATTAGGATCGATGTGGGTGCGATCACCGGGCCCCAAGATCTGAAGAACGAAGGGGCAGCAACCCTCTGTCTTGACTTCTATTGGACAACCACGTTGCCTACAGATGAAGCTGAGTGGAGACAAAGTGGCACAGCGCTTTCCCAGCAATCAGCAGGGATCAGATGGGTCGCATATGACATCAATGTCTGTCCTGAGACAACCCCTTTACCCACAATTATTGTGCTTACATTGTTCAGAAAATAACAACTGGTTGGTAAAATAGAATTTTTGCAATATGTGTTTTTCATTCGCAAACCAAAAAATATTTGATACATTTGTTTTAAGTGGAGACCTTCTTTAAGTTAGATATGTCATATCAACATAATTGCAGAAGGTTCTTATAGGACATTGTCTTAGGGCAGGTTCACACCTGCGTTGGTTTTTCCATGGTTCTGCTCTGTCACATGAATAAAACAATGAAAATAGTGGAAGCACTGGTTCCGTTGTACAGCAGACACCATTTGCACCTGACGGAACCCATTGACTTTTATGGGTTCCGTCGGGTTTCCGCTATTGTTTCCAATATTATCGTCCGGGTATGTCACGGAGGCCCCTAACGGAGTCGTCAATGCAGATGTGAATGGGCCCTGATTTACTGTAATACTGAATAAAATGACGCTGTACAGTTGTTGCATGACACTATTTCAACATGTATAAAACTCCTGGGACCCAGCAAGTCGGTGAGTGCGGAGACAGTATATAGTGCAATGCATTGCAAGTCCAAGCAAGGGAGGAAAAGACTGAAGGGGCAGTACAATGACCATTAACCATGATAATCCTAATCTTTCAATTCCTGCTGATCAGGGTTTTGCTATGGGGCCCTATGGTTACTTATCACACCCCTAATTGTACTATGTATATAAAAGCCATGCCATACATTTATATATTGTGGTGTTGCGTCAGATTGTGGGATGACATTTATTTTTTAAAAAGATTTGATATTAAATAAATCCAAATGTTTTACTGACTTTTGGTTTGTTCCCGATGGGATCTGACAAATGCTTAGATACAATATTTGCATTGTCCTACATAGTAAAATTCTTGGCAGATTACTGTTTAGACACTAGAATATTCTGCCAAGTAACATTTTTAAGCACGTCCAATGAATGTTATTTTTTAAACAATCGTTCTGTTACTAGGAACATAGATTATCAGCACAAATGTTAGTTATTTGAGTAGCCTATAGAATATATATATATATATATATATATATATATATATACACACACACACCTCTTTAATATAAGGCCGTTTATGCTTTAGTGGCCCTTTAACTACGTGCAGTGGTAACAACTACAGCCTGTATCATCTTTATTTTCACATTTTTGGATAACGCCTCTGTGACATAATGAAAAATTCAATTTATAATCTATATGTCCTCTTATGTAGCAGAGGGGTCTATTGGCCGACTCAGAAACTAGGGCCTGGGTAAGATTGCTAGCCATGCACCCTCCTTGGTAAGACTCACACACCAGGATACCAGGGGGTCCTCTGGTGCACACAAGTTCTTCTGACACAATAATGGGCACCAAAACATCAGCAGAAGATAACCCCATTTGGTGTTGACTTTACTGAGGTTTATTACTTATGGGTTGATTTGCAAATGATAAAATTGAAAATTGGACATGTTCCATATAGATGGAGGGTGGACCCTCAGAATCGTTTCCTCTGGTGATTTGATGGAACCTCAGTCGGACACTGATCACACACTTTAAAGGGTAACTAAACGTTCAACAAACTTCTGACACATCATAGTGACATGTCAGAAGTTTTGATCACTGGGGGATCTGAGCGCTGAGACCCCCATGATCGCTAAAACGAAGCAGCAGAAGCGCTCGTGTGAGCGCTGAGCCGCTTCGTTTCTGTTCGGCTTTTCTCAGAAAGCCGATGTAGCGGTGTACGGGCTCATAGACTTTCTATTGAGTCCGTACACCAACTGCTTGGGTTTCCAAGAAAAGCCGAAAAGAAAGCAAGCGGCTCACACGAGCGCTTCTGCCGATTCGTTTTAGCAATCGGTGGGGGTCTCAGTGCTCCGACCCCCCGCAGTGATCAAAACTTCTGACATGTCACTATGACTTGTCAGAAGTTTTTTTAACATTTAGTTACCCTTTAAATGGTGCAAAACATAAATTCTAGTAGTAGGTTATTTGAGAGAAAAGTTATGAATACTCAAAATTGTTTGTAAATGGTGGACGTACAAAGTGATTGTCACATTGGTAAGATCCAAAAGTTTATGAGCGCTTGAAAGAATAATTGCTCAGTGCAAATGGCCAAAATTGTGATTGACGAACAGAATTATTGATCAACGCTGACAACATTGATCATTACTACATAAAATAGATGATCAATCTCTTCTTTTGGAACAATATAACTTTATGATTGCATCATGTAAACATGTCTTTACTGTTATTCCCATAGTAGCAGTAATTTTACCTTTATATGACCAGTTTTACGTTTATGTAACTCGGCTACGAAACGTCAAACATCAAATGCCCTGTAGTTACTTCTGAAGCAAAACTGTCAAAAAACGAAAACTGGACAAATACCTTTGGTTACCTTGTGAACAAATTCTACTGACAATCTATTGTCTATGGGTCTTTGGGCTTAAACCTAATAGTACGCATATCATAGTTACACAGGTCCAACAAGTTCAACTTTTCTCACTCAATTACACGTCATTCATTGCTTTATTAATTTTAACCCTTAATGCAATTAGTCAGTAAATAATCATCTAGCCTTTTTTTAAATGCTGACATAGTATCTGCCATTACTACCTATTGGGGTAGGGTATTCAATAGTTTGACTACTCTAACTGTAAAGAACACTTTCCTATATAGATGTCTGAAACACCTTTCTACCACACACAGTGAATGTCCCTATGTCCTTTGTAGAGTCCTTGGAAAGGACAGATCATGTGCTTGTTCTTTGTATTGCCTACACATATACTTATACATATTAATAAGATCACCCCTAAGGCTATGATCACACGGCAAACCAAAAACAGCCATAAAGTACGGAGCTGTTTTCAAGCGTAAACAGCCCCTGAATTTCAGTCGTTTTTTAAGCAACTTGCGTTTTTTGCGGCGTTTTTATGGCCATTTTTGCAGCTGTTTTTCTATTGAGTCAATGAAAAGCTGCTCCAAAAATGGCTCAAGAAGTGACATGCACTTGTTTTTACGAGGCGTTTTTTTTAAATAACGCCCAGTGGGAACGAAACACAGTTTTTCCTATTGAAATCAATGGGCAGATGTTTGGCGGCATTCAGCCCCCGCATTTTTAACCATTTTTTGGGGCGTTTACCAGCCGAAAAATGGCTGAAAATAGGCCGTGTGAATACCCTCAGATGTCTTTTTTTCCAAACTGAACCAGGCCAATTCTTCTAGCCTTTCCTTGTATGGGTATGTTCACACGCAGTGTTTTCAGACGTGATTCGGGCGTTTTACGCCTCGAATTACGTCTGAAAAGACGGCTCCATTACGCCTACAAACATCTGCCCATTGCTTGCAATGGGTTTTACGGTGTTCTGTTCCCACGAGGTGTAATTTTACGCGTCGCTGTCAAAATACGGCGTGTAAAAAGACGCCCGCGAAAAATAAGTTTGTCACTTCTTCGGACGTTTTTGGAGCCGTTTTTCATTGACTTCATTGATAAACGGCTCTAATAACGCTCCTAAAATAAGCCGCGAAATGTTAAAGTTGTTACAAAAATGTCTGAAAATCAGGAGCTGGTTTCGCCTGAAAACCGCTCCATATTTTCAGACGTTTTTGGTCACTGTGTGTGAACATACCCGAAGTGACACCTTCCATCCCATTTAATAATCTAGTTGACTGCCTTTGAACCCTCTCCAGATCTCCTATATACTTTTTTTTTTAGAGCCCAAAACTGAATTCCATATTCAAGATGTGGCCTAACAAGGGATATATAGAGGGGTGCTATTGCATTTGCACACGTTTTTATCTCTCTTTTTACACCCTACAATCCTCTTTTGCAGCTGCTGCCTGACATTGAGTGCTGCTGCTTAGCTTATTTGTTACCAGAATACCCAGGTCCTTCTCTTGTCCCGTTATCCCCAGTTTTATTCCATTTAATGTATATGCATTAATACTGTTATTGCGTCCTTAGTGCATTACTTTCCATTTATCAACATTAAATTTCATCTGCCATGTTTTTGCTCATTCTGCCAGCATATCTAGGTCTTTCTGTAATATTTTATAGTCCAGTTGAGTTTTAAGTATCCTACAAAGTTTTGAATCCACAAGGTCATTAGTAAAGAGATTAAAAATAATTGGGCATAACACCGATCCTTGTGTTACCCCATTTCTGAATTCAGCCTATTTTGAGTAAGTACCATTTATAACGACTTTGTTTTCTGTCCCGTAACCAATTCTTTACCCACGTGGATACATGGTCCCTTATCTATAGATAGAGAGGGTAGGCAATTGCTTTATCTTACACAGAGGCACACCGAGAAATTTATTTTGGAGGGGACAACTGGGCTGTGCATCTGAATGCTTCTGCGCCTGCCTCCAAATCCGGCCTTCGACGGTCCATCGGTCCATCATCCTCCTAAGATGTTGAAGCTGAGGTGGGGAGATGCACGTGCACAGCGCTGGTCAGCCAGACTCGCTCTTGTTAGGCCCTCTCTCTACCGCGGTCCACGCTGGCATGCTCTTCTCTGCGGAATTGCTCCCCCTCTGCTGTGATGTTCCACATATTCAGGGTTTAAATCTAGGGGTGTGGAAAACCACATACATCGATACCACACACTTTATATCAAGTAGAAAATGCAGTATGGGGGAAGGGGAGGCATCATCAAGACCAGGCCGCAAAATGTATTCAGACCTGAGACCAGACTCCTAAATAAATTCAGACCTCAAACCCTACCCTTAAACTAATACAGACGCAGACCTGACCCCATAGTTAATTTAGACCCAGATCAGACAACAAAATAAGGACCCAAGACACTTTTGTGTTATATCAGCATTGTAAAATACAACTTTGATGCACACCCAAATGTTCATGGCTGAGTTTATTAACCAGTACAGATGAGATATTTTTCTTTTATGTGTTGTGCTATCACTTGCTCTTCAGATGCATTTTTATATATACACTACGGATAGGTTATTTTATTCTAGACTCATACTGCCTAAATGTCATATCTGTAGAACACCGATTTTAGGATATTAACGATTTTTTTCCTGTCTACAGAGTAAGTAAATATGGGAGAGGTCATTGCTTTTATTATCAGGACATCTTCTCTTAGGCCAAAGTTTCTTTTACCACTCTTCTATTTTACTGTTTCAAATGTTCACTGCTATTTTACCAAGGTAAAAATAATATAGCTTTATACTTGTGAAAAGTATTTGTAAACTGGAACATCAAGTCCAACACTTTGAACAGGTTGTTAGCCCCGTTTACATTCAATTTTTTTTTAGCTTTAGCTGCCTTGGCATTTATAGAGACTCCCTACTAGACCGTTCATTAGGTTATCTAATAGAGCCACTAAAAACTGAATCTTTTGCCCCAAATGAAGTAAAGCCTAGCTACGACTTTTATTCAGGATTTCTATATAATTACTGCATTAAAGGATTATTCACATCACACAAAGCGATGGCATATAGCTATGATATGTATAACTTTCTGATCGGCGCGTCTGACTGTCAGGGCTTCCACTGATATTGCGATTGAAAGGGCCGCAGCGCTACTTCAGTGCTGCTTTGGTGCTGCATCCCCTTCAAAGATTTTACCTGCACAGCAGTGCTTCTGGCCACCCACTGTGCAGGGAACTGCAGCCGGCCATATATTTACTTGAAAAACAATGAAGGGCGCAGTGATACTTTAGTCCCTTCATTCTCAGGATCGGTGGAGATCCCAGCAGTTGGACCCCCATGAACCTTTAAGTGATGTCATATCCTAGCTGTATACCATCACTTTCTGTGATGAGAGTAACCCTTTAATATTTGCCTATAAACGGGTTTGCTATGCTGCTGTATAATATTTTCTGTGCGATTGGAAGTGACAATGTTCACCTTTTAGCTTTAGAAAATCACGGCCGTGCACATGGCTACGATCGTGTGCATGAGGCCTTAAGGTTTATTTGCTTCATATTTAACCAAAAATGTTTAAAAAATATTAAAGGGGTTTTTCGGAAGCAAAAAATCACATTTAGTTGAACTAAACAATGGAAAATAAGTAACTTTGCAATATACTTAAGTTTGAAAAGATGAATGTAGCGGTGTATCCCATCTTCAGTCACGTGACCGCTAGGTAATCCAAAATTGGCATTTCCTCTGCAGATCCGTCCATTAGCTCGGCTAGCTAACTTCCTGCTTCCGGTTTTCATAGTGTACGGTTACGTCACAAATAATGTAACTGTACCACGTGTTTCTCCATCTGCTTAGAGCATGCGTGGTTGACACACACTCCACCACGCATGCTCTGTTAAATGATATGGCTGCGTCTTCAATTTGAATTATTTTGTGTCGGTGTGTAGTGTGACAGCCGTGTTTTCCGTCGCTCGCTCTCTCCTTCTCACAGTACGAAGTACATGTGAGGAGGAGGAGGAGGAGGAGGGTGTTTTTTTGCTCCCTGTAGGAGCGGTATCCCCGGCCACAGCTTCGGCAACGCTGTGGCCGGAGATTGGGGATTCCGCTCCAGGAGAAGTCCCTGCCTTCACTGTCCATATATGGACACAGTGACGTCACAGACTTTTGAAGCGGCATCCCCGGCGATGTGGCCGGGGATTCCGCTCCAGGAGAAGTCACTGCCTTCACTGTCCATATATGGGCACAATGACGTCAGGGACTTCTGAAGTGGAATCCCCACCACTGTGGCTGGGGATTCCGATCCTGGAGGAGGCCCTCACTTCACTGTCCATATATGGACAGTGAAGTGAGGGACTTCTCCTTGAGCCGTCCCCTACAGGCATCTATGGGGGGTGACTATGTACTAGGGGACTGTGTAACACTACCTACAGGGGGGCTGTGTGGCATTGCTTACAGGGGGGCTGTGTGGCCTTACCTACAGGGGTGGCTGTGTGGCACTGCCTACAGGGGGGGCTGTGTGGCACTGCCTACAGGGGGGCTGTGTGGCACTACCTACAGGGGGGCTGTGTGTCACGACCTACAAGGGGGTCTGTGTGGCATTACCTACAGCCCCTGTGGCAGTATCTATAGAGGGCAGTGTGTGGCAGAAAATTTACAAATGAAATTCATCCGTTTTTAAAATGGACAAGGAAAAAGATGGATGCAAAACGGGTAAAAATCCGCCGTTAAAAACGGAAACATGGAACGGAACGGATGCAAAACGGCCGAGAAAGACGGACCAAAACCACTGTTTTTATCGGCCAACACTCAGACCCTGTCGTGTGAATAGAGCCTAAAGCTAGTTGATGCCGCACCGTGTCTCTACACAGTCGGTAGTGCTGTCTTAGCAAAGAAACGGAGCGTCATCAATCATAGAACACGCCCCCCTCCTATCTCGTCGTCCACACCTCCTCTTCCTTCACTCTAGGATTTTTTGCGCTGCCTGGCCGCTTTGTCTCTCCTCTAACACGCCCCCTCCTATGTATGTGTGTGTATGTGTGTGTGTGTGTATATATATATATATATATATCAATACCAGGATGTGGTTATATTGCTTGATCTGTATGTATGTGTGTGTGTGTGTGTGTGTGTGTGTGTGTGTGTGTGTAATATATATAATATATATATATATATAATGTGTAGTAAATAATATGGAGACACACTAAGGCCTCATGTACACGACCGTAGCCATGTGCACGTCGCTTCTTTTTCCCTCAATGGGCGCAGGCAAAAAACGTGGCAAGCGACGTGCAGGCAGGTCAAAATCTGCCTCAAAATTCAAGGCAGAATTTTGAGGCAAAAAAACTCAGTGAGAACAGGGCCTCTTGGAACAGATCCAGCAGCAGGTGAGGAAAATGTGCTGACTAGATTGTGTGTACCAAGATGTCTGACATAGTGGGAGTGGGCAGATTTACATTTATCAGGCTGTGAAAGGGGTGGGGGAGGGAGATGGGTGCCTGTACTTGGATCAGGGATAGATGGAGGCACAAAGGATAATGATTATTAGTGTGTTTGACCTTGTGCAGAGAGGGAGCTGCCTGGAATTAGAGCAGGGAAGGACCTGTGAACATAGAGGGGCGTGGCAGTATGCAAATAGCTGAGATGCTTTGGAGGAAGGGGGGGGGATGCAACTGTCTCCTCAGATGCAGCTGGGGATCATGGGTATGGTGGGTTACAAGACAGGAAACAGCCAGGACCAGAAGCAAGGGATGTAAACAAACAGAAAGAGCAGCAGTGACGATGGAGATTAAACAGAAACTGGTTAGAAGGTTAATAGGGGGTATTAGGGAAGGGAAACCAAGGCTGGGGGACACATTTTAGATTTTTTTTTCCCCCTGTACAACCCCTTTAAGTTGGGATTGTGTAGGATTGGCCAGCTGGTATGAGAAAAAATACATGAGGTAGTGCAGATCCTTATAATTTATCAATCCCTGTCCGGTCTCTATATAACTGTTAATGAAGATTTATAGAACATATGTATAAACTTGCCTCTCTATATAGAGAAAGTCTTTCTCCTGTGTCAAATACTCTTTAATATTGGCCAAATGTTGGTATTCTCATTGGTCTGAGATAATTATTGTTGTAAATGTATTTTGGAAAATGTTGATGTTAGAAAGAAGTTGTCATTAAAGACACATCTAATGTTCATGTTCCACCGGGATAGATGACGGGCCTCGGCTAACGCTAAATAAATGTATGACTTCATTTTCCAAGAAATAATTGCAAATTAACTATTGAATTATGCTGGAATGTTCCCCGGCTTATGTAGTGGGGTTTCACATCGAAGACTTTTCAATATCTAAAAGTTTCCTTTGTATTTGTTTTCCAGCAGACCTATGTTTCATCCGCACAGCATATGGCTCCTCCAAGCCCTAGTAATAGCAGTGGTGGTGGAGAAGGAGGAGGTGGTGGAGGTGGAGAGCAGCTGAGCAAAACCAATCTCTACATCAGAGGTCTTCATCCCAGCACCACAGACCAAGACCTGGTGAAGCTGTGCCAGCCGTAAGAAGCATTCATATTCACTATTAAATGGGTTGAAATGAAAGGTTATATTATATAGAGAGAAACATCTCACCATGCCCAGGCTTCCATTGATGTGTTCTTGCAATATCTTAAAGGGGTTTTCCCCACGATTGTGATTGTGCAGTGAAAGAAGCTGGGCTGGAACAATGAGAAGTGTATGACGCTGATCGGTCACTGATTGGTCAGCCTCATACACTCCTCTGTACAACACCCAGTTGGTCAAAAGTAAAAACACGCTCAGTTGTCTATTGAGAAACTAAATCTAAAATTGCTCATAACTTGCTCAAAAATGATCGTTTTTCAAAATAAAAACCACTGCTGTTATCTACATTACAACGCCGATCAGATTATGTAGGAGATAGGGCATTTATAATCTGGTGACAGAGCCTCTTTAATATAAAGAAAGTTGGAGTAAGATGCGCCTAATTTATTCAAAGGCACACCTCTTAATAAATTAGGCGCATCTCCGGGCATGCCCCACAGAGTCAAATCCTAGCTGGCGTTGATTTGCAGTATAACTCACGCGAGTTTTTTGGCATACATTATAGTAAATTTATGTATTTGCTAAGTCACATCCATTTTTAAATAAGTGGTGGAGGCGACGTAAAAAAAGGAGTCCCAAAACTGGTGTAGAGAGCTTCTTAAATTGCCTCCATAAACTGTAAAATAACATCGTAAAAAAAAGTTTTTGTGCATAATAATAATAATAATCTTTATATAGCGCCAACATATTACGCAGCACTTATTTACAATTTAGCGGGAACATGAAACAAACAATATCAGACATTACATAGTGACAAAGTTAATTTACAATTCAAACCAGAGGAGTGAGGACCCTGCTCGCAAGAGCTTACAATCTATGAGGAAATAAGGGAGACACAAATTATAACAGTGTTTGTTCTGTACAATGATCCAGCCATTTTTATACACATGGGGTGGTAACATAAAGCTGCATGAGCCGGTCACCAGCCAGTATCCGTGTATGACGGACATGAAGAGAAGGAGTGTGAGGGAATCTTATTCTGATGACTAATCTAAAAGGAGGGCCATGGAAAGGAGTCAGATTAGGGAATGTTATAGGCCTGTCTAAATAGATGTGTTTTCAGGGCACGTTTAAAACTGGATATTGGGAATTAATCTGATTGTCTGGGGTAGCACATTCCAGAAGACTGGTGCAGCACAAGAAAAATCTTGGAGACGGGAGTGGGAGGTTCGGATTATGGAGGATTTTAATCTAAGGTCGTTGGCAGAACGTAGAGCCCGAGTAGGGTGGTAGACAGAGATGAGGGAGGAGATGTAAGGAGGTGCAGCACTGTGGAGAGCTTTGTGGGTGAGAGTAATAAGTTTGAATTTTATTCTGAAGGGGATGGGCAACCAGTGCAGTGACTGGCACAGATTAGAGGTGTTTGTGTAGTGGTTGGTCATAAATATGAGCCTGGCTGCTGCATTGAGGATATGGAGAGGGGAGAGTTTAGTGAGGGGAAGACCGACTAGTAATGAGTTACAGTAGTCAAGACGAGAGGGAATCAGAGCAACAATGAGTTTTGGCGGTTTCCTCCGTAAGAAAAGGGCGGATTCTGGAGATGTTTTTGAGGTGAAAATGACAGGAGCATGAAAGTGATTGAATGTGAGGAGTAATGGAAAGATCTGAGTCAAAAATAACCCAGAGAAAGCGGGCGTGCAGCTTAGGAGTTATGATAGTGCCACACACAGAGATGGAGACATCAGGTTTAGGGAGGTTAGTAGATGGTGGGGACACAAGGAGCTCAGTTTTAGAAAGATTCAGTTTCAGATAGAGAGAGGACATGATGTTAGACACTGCGGACAGACAATCACTGGTGTTCTGTATTAGAGCAGGGGTGATGTCACTGATATATAATTGGGTGTCATCAGCGTAGAGATGGTACTGGATGCCAAATCTGCTGATGGTGTGTCCAATAGGGGCTGTGTAGAGAGAAAAGAGGAGCGGACCTAGGACTGATCCCTGAGGAACCCCGATAGCAAGGGGAAGAGGAGAAGAGGTAGAACCAGCAAATTACACACTGAACGAGCGGTCAGAGAGATAGGAGGAAAACCAAGAGAGAGCCGCGTCCTTGAGGCTAATAGAGTGGAGCATGTGAAGTAGGAGTTTAGATAGATACATATTGTCTAAGAAATGTTTCTAAAGTGATCTTTTTCCTTGCAATACATAGTAATAATTAAACAAATATTTTGCTGAACCCATATTGCCACCTCCAGCATAGCGCTCCCTTCTTTTTGGATTGCTTGTACTGCCATTTTGGTGGACTTCTTCCCAGTTTTTGTGTTGCCTTGTGGACATTAACAATTTGTCACTGTCAGGCTTGTCCTAATCCTTTGCCATGCGCTAATGAGACACAATAACATCAAAACAAGCTGTTTGTCTCAGCTTCGTAGATCATTGATGCCAATCTTGTGCCCAGGGGCTGTGCTGGACTTTTTCTTTCTTTTTTAGCTGTTGCTTTTAAGACTTGGGAAGAGGTAAAATCATCTTCTAGAAATGCCAGAGATATAAAGATCTAGATTAAGCAATAAAATATCTGTTTCACGACAACTAAAATACTATTGTCCAAACATGTTCTCATTACCACAATGTTCATGGCTTGCATTATGTTTGCTGGAGCTGTAAACAAACAGAAAAAAGGTCTTTACAATGATAGCACATCGCAAGGCTATTAGGAGTGGCATTGGAAAACCAGGAGGGTTGTAACACATACAAAATGACACAAGCTTGGAAATACAGCGCTTTGGAGATGACAAGGGTAATGAGCTAAAGTGTCTTCTATTTTCTTTAAAGTTGTGGGTCATTAGTAAATGACTTGAGGACTACACAAGTATGGCCAATTGAAAAAACAAGTTCTTTGCTCAGTTTTACTCATCAGACTCCTAATTAGACATCCTGAGGGACACGTGAATCTCCTTCCATCCAATCATAGAAGGTTCAACAAGTAACAAAAGTATCCAAAATATGGAAAAAGGGTCAGCGTTACCTTCATGTTCAACTACTTTCAGAACTTCTAACAAATGCAGAAACATTGCAAGGGTGAATAAGAGATCCATTATCAAGTCCTGGGTGGCTTTTTATTAGGTCCTGGGTGACTTTTTATCAGGTCCTACGTGGCTCTTTATCAGGTCCTAGATGACTTTTGCAGTCTTTGGACCGTTGTCCATTTCTACGCGGTGCTATTGAACAAAAGAGGAGCTCCATGAATGATCCAGACAACTGTAAGAATTTCCTTCAACCCAATAAATTAACTTTATTACATCCATAAAGCATTTTCTAGTATGATGGTTTAGGCTTCGTCTTACATCCTCAGGACCTAGGCAGCTGATGGACTGAGCTATGATGTGTCCAGTAGATTGCCAAGTTTTCGACAGTAACATATGAACAACATAATAGGTTTCACTCCGCCCAATAATCCTCAGTCTACAACAGAATAGTTGATTCTGAAGGAATTAGTTAAATCCTGATATTAGACAAGCTAAAGATTGGCTCCAGGAACTGAAAAAGCATTTTCTTTTGCATCACTACCTGGAAACGATGAATATGTTGAAACAATTCTGAAAATTATTCAGCTAAACGCAATTGGCCTCATGTGTGACCTTTGTCAGCGTGTAGAAATATTTTGAAGGGATTATGTATCTTCAATAGACTAATAAGTCTGGACCCTACTATAACTGTTATTAATCACAATGCTTCACACTATATAGGTATGTGCTTTTTACTGTTTTCAGCCATGTTTATTCATGTTTCCATAAATTACAGAACAAGAATAATCTCAAGATTTAACACTTATCGGCATAATAGGGTTGATGAGTAAAAACTGTCTTAGTTATGTTTACAAGGAACTTTACCCTATAAGGAAAAAAGACTGCGAAGTTCCACCCGCATTCATTTTGCCTCCTGCTTA
The DNA here is from genome assembly GCF_050947455.1 of Rhinoderma darwinii. Taxonomy (NCBI): domain Eukaryota; kingdom Metazoa; phylum Chordata; class Amphibia; order Anura; family Rhinodermatidae; genus Rhinoderma; species Rhinoderma darwinii. The sequence goes on along the minus strand of NC_134688.1, from coordinate 108,505,567 downwards.
ACTGGAACCTTCAGTTTAACTAGTAAAGGACATCTATGTTTTACTTTTTAGGAAAATAGTTGTTGGTTATCCATGGTCCAGCCACTGGTGAAGACAAAGCCCCTACATCTAAATTGTCCAAATCTAACTTAAAAGTGTTGATCTGTATCACTTATCCAGAATTAACCCAACATATCATATATGTTGATCCATTATGTATAAATTTGTATAAAATATATCATTTAAATCTAACCCTTGCTTGAAAAATCACACCTGCAGTATGAAAGATTACATAGTTACATAGTACATAATGTTGAAAAAAGACACAGGTCCATCAAGTCAACCTATTATCTTAACGTGCTGATCCAGAAGATTGCGAAAACCCCCGTGAGACGGAGGCCAATTGCCCCAATATGCAGTTACGACATAGCCGGAAGGGGGAAGTATAGAGCGGGATGTTTAACCAATTAGATGCCACGGTTAATTTCAACTGCAGCATCTAAGCCGTTAGAAAGAGGGGTCATGGCAGCTTGGGGACTTAATGAAGACCCCCTGGTCTGCCATCCTTATGCTCCTACTAATCCTCGCTAGAGGCTGCGCTTAATAGGAGCCGGTAAAAAAAAATACAATATACGGCACAACATAAGTATTGCAGTTTTTTGTGCAAGCAATCCAACGATTACTTGTTCAAGTCCCCCTAGGAGGACTGACAAAAAAAAAGTTAAATTCAGTTGAATAAAGTTTTTTCAATATACAAAAAAATATTAAAAGTTCCAAATAAATACCTTTTCCTATTTTTCCTCTAAAATAATGTAAAAAACAAAAACATAATTGGTATCGCCTCGTCCGTAAAAGTACATACTATTACAATATAACATTATTTTAACAATATTTCTAACATTAACCCGCACAGTAAATTCCGTAAAATTAAAAACTAAAACCGCCAGAATTGATGTCTTTAAAAACAGCTCATCCCACAAAATACAAGCCCTCACACAGCTCAATTGATGGAAAAATGAAAAAGTTACGGGTCTCAGAACATGGCGACACAAAACTATTTTTTTTTAACAATTAGTTTTTCTTTGTATAAATAGTAAAACCTAAAAATATAAATTTGATATCGCTGTAATCCTATTGACCCACTGAATAAAGTCAACATGTCGTTTTTACCACACAATGAACGCTGTAAAAACGAAACCCCAAAAACAGTGGAGGAATCACTGTTTTATTCCATTTTGTCGACAAAAAATTTTTGTTTTCAGTTTGCCAGTACATTATACTGGCACAATAAATGATGCAGTGAAAAACTTCAACTCGTCACGCAAAAAAAGCTCTTATACGGCAATATCAAATGAAAAATGTAAAAGTTATGGCTTTTGTAATGCGGGGAGGAAAAAACGGAAATTAAAAACCGAATAGCGGCAAGGGGCTAATGAATCAACCATCACAACATCCTGTGGCAGCGAGTTCTAAAGTCTCGCTGCTCTAACCGTAAAGAATCCCCGTCTATGATTATGGTGAAACCTTCTTTCCTCTAGCCATAGAGGATGCCCCCTTGTCATGGTTACAGGCCCAGGAATAAAAGGATCATTAGAAAGATCTCTGTACTGTCCAGTTATATATTTGTACATTGTAATTAGAGCGCCCCTAATTTTGATATCCTTCTTGCTGTTTTCTAAAAATTATACTGTACATTCATTTCATAGCCTATATCTAAAAAAAAAAAAAAAATAATTGGAAGAGAAAGGAAGGCAACATTGTAGTCCATAATGACCTGGTCAACCTTTCCTCCAAAAAAAAAAGTATACCAGCCCAAAACCGGACAAAAATACACTCTTTTGGCCTCCAATGGGCTAATGGAGCCTTATGGACATGTTTTGCGTGAACGTCAGTAGATTTCCTGACATACACGCTAAACATAGGGCTAAAATGCAATGTGAACAGAGCCTAACTAAAAATTCCACACATACTGCCCAACCTCTAGATCAGTCCTTTATAGTTTCATAAATAAAGCACAAACTAAAAGAATAAGATCACAGAGTATTAGCAAGTGATTGAGGTTTAGCCCCAGACCTGGGCTACCTAAACAGAAAACCACGCGCTGCCCCCAGACATAACACAGTGTGTTCGTTTTTCCGAAGTGTTTCTTTATAAATGTGTAAAACAAAGAAATGAATAATAAGATGGATATTAGTAAATATTTGTATTATTTGTATCTGCCATAGTTTATTTATAAAAAGAAACATACTCTTACCAAAAACATAGATTTTTGAAAGGTTCAAGTAGCAAGAAACACACGCACAATGATATATTTAGAGGATCAAGAAGAGGAGGAGTTGAAGGAGGGAGACGGAGGGGAGTAACTTCTGCGTTGTAACCTCATTTCACCCCAGTCAAGGAATGCAGTGTACATCCCCTGAGCCCCAAGGAGATCTGCACATGTCGCCCACAGACTGAGGGAATGTTCTTTGGATGAAGCAAGATGTTTGTAGGGGGAGAACACACCAGATGGGAAAGTGTTTGATGCCAGTTCTCCGCTAGTAGTGTAGGAAACTGCAGTAAACACAAAGTCCAGACAGCACTCGCTTCATATGTATTATAGATCATTATTCTTATTACAGCTACATCCACTGTATATATCATGTATGGTTCTACTTGGAGCCCAATCTAAAATTGTGTGGGAAAATGACAATCACACCGTTTATTTCTGACATTTCACATTACAGGAGTACGTGTGATACAACTATCATGACACACATATTAATAATCTACTATACAAATACTATAATAAAATAGTTTGCTTTATATGATCAGGGAAACATTAAGAATATTGTGTTTTTATTGTATACATTATTATTATTAGGCTCTGTTCACACTTGTGTTACGTACTTTTCGTTAGCGGTCCTGGTATTTTTGACAGCAAGAAAAGTGGAGTCCGCAGCACTATTCTTGCTGCAGAAGCCTGACAGACTCCATTATAAGTGCGATCCATCAGGATTCGTCGGAACTCAGGATCCATTTGAAAATGGATCTAGCATAGCTGTCATTGCTATTTTATACCATATGTAGGAGCCATGATGCTAATCTACTAGAGCCTAACTTTATTGTTTTTGTTTCTGCATTTATTTATTATTATTGTTGACTTTTTTTGTGTAATATTTTATTTGTTTTGCTTTTGAACGGATAGTCTTTTCTTTCCAGTTTGCAATATATACTTTATATGAATGGAATATATAACCTAGACCATGGGTCTCAAACTCGACCGGGTAGGTGGGCCACATATAGAAAAAATGGGAAGTTGATGGGCCGCATTACTTTCAAATTTGATACAATACAAAATTATTGTTAATCAATTAGTTATTTGAACTACTACAACACTACATTACTATAATAATACCGCTAGGTTTAAAATTTGAGATATTTCTCCACGTGCTTATTTCAACAATCCAGTTTTCCAGTTTAAGTGTCGCTAAGTGCAGTCCGGCGGCTCAGTTAGCAGCGTTAGGCACACACACATGTCAAGATTGGGCAGCCCCTTTTTAGATAGTGCCACAGTGCCCTCTGTAGATGCTGCCACAGTGCCCTCCGTAGATGCTGCCGCAGTGCCCTCCGTAGATGCTGCCACAGTGCCCTCCGGAGATGCTGCCACAGTGCCCTCCGCAGATGCTGCCACAGTGCCCTCCGCAGATGCTGCCACAGTGCCCTCCGCAGATGCTGCCACAGTGCCCTCCGCAGATGCTGCCACAGTGATGTCAGGGGCTTTCCCAGAGCTGGAGTCCCGGAGCAGAGCTGCTTCTAGCACCCTGCCTGGGATTCCAGCTCTGCTCCTGACATCACTGTCCATATATAGACAGAGATGTCAGGAGCAACCCCAGAGCTCGAGTCCTGGGCAGAGTTCTAGTAGGCTCTTCCTGGGACTCCAGCTGTGCTCCTGACATCACTGGGACTCCTACTCTGGGGAAGCCCCTGACATCATTGTCGCTGTATGGACAGCGATGTCCGGGAATTCCAGAGTCTCGGAGCAGAGCCGATACTAGCGGCTCTGTGTCCCGCGGGACGCAGATGACAGCCCCAGGGGCCGCATGCGGCCCACGGGCCGCGTGCTTGAGACCCCTGACCTAGACTATGGTGTTTTACAGTGGAACTGCACCAAAAGTAAAAACAATGAGTTTAAGACTGTAACGTATAAAAATAATTTGTTTATATGTGGGAAGGTAATAATTTATACTATTTTTACCATTTTACTTAATTTTCTCCATCCCGGACTTTACGGACTGCTACCTGTGATATAAGTTAATTCTGTTACTCCTGAAGACCACAAATACAGTATGTTGGAACTCATGTTGTGCCTGACACCATCATTTTTTTGTTTTTTATTTAGTCAGTGTGTTGTGATATGGTTTATTATGGTTTATGGATTTTAGAACCGCTATTTCATTCCACTTCTAGCAAAATAGTTCAGCTTTATGAACTATTTTCTGACACAAAATATACAGAATACATTAATACAGATCATTGAGGAGGAATATTATTATGTGACACAGAATAGTGCAATGGAAAAAAAATATTCTACTATAGTGCAGAGCTGCATTCACAATTCTGCTGACTTCAGATCTGAAATCTTGCAGCATTCCTTGCTGGCTCAATGTCTGCACAATGTTTTCTTGGGTAATTTGCATTTTGGGAAGTGTATTCTTTACACCAGGCCCTTAACAGGGATCTAATGCAGGGACAGACATATGTCACTAACACATTGTACACATGCCACTCATGCATTGTGTTCATACAATACACCCACTGTGAACATGTATTTATGTTTTTATGTATTTTATGTTGCTTATATAACACCAACATATTATGTAGCGAGGACAGGGATTTTCTTTACTCACATCAGTCCCATTACGTGTATGGGACTCACAATCTAATTTCCCTATCTCACAAACATACCCACTAGGGCCAATTTCATAAGTATGTAATTAACCTATCAACATGTTTTTGGGAATGTAAGCGGAAACCTCAGTAGCCAGAGAGCCAATATTTTTTTTTATCCATTGACAGGAACTCAGAAGTACTTTAAAATGTTGGTGGTTAGTGATTATTGTTATAATTGTAGCAATTACACAAATACGCACTAGGGCCAATCCAATCACACGGTAATGAACATGTATTAGCCTTCTTTTGTTCAGTGCTGACCTCCGGCAAGCAGAATCGCGGCCGGCAGGACTGGGACACCTCCTACTGAGACAAAACTACACCCTCACCATCACACCTATCGTCCGTTAAACCATGCCCGAACCATTGACTAGTACTGCATTTCCCAATGCTGCATGCATCTGCTCTCTTCACACCACTATACTATGGAACTTGGCTTGGATGGTGCCCTTTGGCTTTGTGGTCTCCTCTGCAGCTGCAAGGACAATATATTTGCCCTAGTTCTAATATAGAGGAAACAAACCCACCTAATGCATTATCAGATATCCTCTGTTTGGTATGTGTCAGATAACCATCTTGTTCACTGTTTTTATTAATAATCAGCAGAACTCTGAATTCAGCTCTGGAGTATTGTACAGGCAATAGCTTAGGATCCGTACAAGATAAGTAATATAATGTACCTACAATGTTACTTATCATTTTATGCAGATTACATTTATATGTAAACTGGTGCTCATATGTATAGACATTACTAGCAAGGATAAAAGCTATTTTTTTAATGAATGATTGGTAGTTGTATTTGGCTACTATGAAGTGTCTGTTACTACAACAGTTGTGTTATATTTTACCTAGCAACTCAAGACAACTACAGGACATCCACAGTTTGGGTGGGGGTTGGGTTAATACAATTGAATATCAAATCATTTTGTACCATTTAACTGACCACTAAAAGACGTCTTAACGTTCAGCTAGAACTTGCAGAATTAGAAAGATAGCGAGAGGGCATTACATAATCTATCTCTCCAGAAGAACTTGCAATCTGCGGCTAGACATCCAATTACAGTATAGCAAGTACAGGCTCATCGTTGTAGAGTTCCACTTGTAACAGAATCTGCCAAGCTTAGTTATTTCCTGTCTGGTGTCAGTAAATGGTTGGGAGGAGGTGGGGGATGGTAGCTGTAGGAAGGGGAAGACTAAAGTTAATCCTTTCGTTGCTGGGTTGTAAAGAAAATATTCTCATTTTCGCAGATATTTGGATCTCTTGCACTAGAAAGGGTTAAGCAACATGGGGTAGACAGAAAAATGTTATCTGTCATACTAGGGAGTGGAGTGAAAGAGTCAGGAATAGGAAGAGGGAGATGACTGGGAAGCAATGCTGTCAACTGAGGTTATTATTAGCTGTATGGGTAACTGTCTAAATAGAGGAAGGAAAAGACAAATAAATGGCAATACTTCCTGACTACATTCAGCAAATCATATATATATATATATATATATATATATATATATATATATATAGTAAACACTATTCTATATACTTATAATGCATATTATATATTTTAATTATCCAGAACCATGAATTCGCCAGGATTTTGTCACCCGTCCCCCTTAGGCCTGGTGTATGTAGCCCTCCTGACTCTCATATTTGGTCAGCTTACATTGTCTTCAGTTAAAAATTTAAAAAAAATCCTTATTTTCCGACACTGTTTAGACCAGGGGTCTCAAGCCCCTGGGGCTGTCATCTGCGGCCCGCGGGACACAGAGCCGCTAGTATCGGCTCTGCTCCGAGACTCTGGAATTCCCTGACATCGCTGTCCACATATGAACAGCGATGTCTGGGGCTTCCCCAGAGCCGAGTCCCATGCAGAGCGCTAGTACAGGCTCTGCTCCGGGACTCTGTGGAATTCCCTGACATTGCTGTCCATATATGGACAGTGTGTCAGGGTCTTCCCCAGAGCGGCGTCCCGGGCAGAGTGCTAGTACAGGCTCTGCTCCGGGACCCTGTCGAATTCCCTGACATCGGTTTCGATATTTGGACACACGATGTCTGTGGCTTCCCCAGAGCGGAGTCCCGGGCAGAGCGCTAGTATCAGCTCTGCTCCGGGACTCTGTGGAATTCCCTGACATCGCTGTCCATATATGAACAGTTTGTCAGGGACTTCCCCTGAGCGGAGTCCCAGGCAGAGCGCTAGTATATGCTCTGCTCCGGGACTCTGTGGAATTCCCTGACATCGCAGTCCATATAATTCCCTGACATCGCTGTCCATATAATTCCCTGACATCGCTGTCCATATATGGACAGTGTGTCAGGGTCTTCCCCAGAGCGGAGTCCCGGGCAGAGAGCTAGTACAGGCTCTGCTCCGGGACTCTGGAATTCCCTGACATCGCTGTACACATATGAACAGCAATGTCTGGGGCTTCCCCAGAGCCGGAGTCCCGTGCAGAGCGCTAGTATCGGCTCTGCTCCGGGACTCTGTGGAATTCCCTGACATCGCTGTCCATGTTTGGACACACGATGTCTGGGGCTTCCCCAGAGCCGGAGTCCCCGGCAGAGCGCTAGTATAGGCTCTGCTCTGGGACTCTGGGGAAGCCTCTGGCATCGCTGTCCATACATCGACAATGATGTCAGGGGCTTTCCCAGAGCAGGAGTCCCAGTGATGTCAGGAGCACAGCTGGAGTCCCAGGAAGAGACTACTAGTGCTCTGCCCGGGACTCCAGCTCTGGGGTTACCCCTGACATCCATGTCCATATATGGACAGTGATGTCAGGAGCAGAGCTGGAATCCCAGGCAGATTGCTAGAAGCGGCTCTGCTCCGGGACTCCAGCTCTGGGCAAGCCCCTGACATCACTGTTGCAGCATCTAAAGGGGGCACTGTGGCGGTATGTACAGAGGACACTGTGGCATTATCTAGGGGTGTGTTGCATTATCTACAGAGGGCACTGTGGCAGCATTCACAGAGGACTCTGTGGCAGCATCCACGGAGGGCACAGCGGCGGCATCCACAGAGGGCACAGCGACGGCATCCACAGAGGGCACAGCGGCGGCATCCACAGAGGGCACTGCAGCAGCATCCACCGAGGGCACTGTGGCACTATCTAAAAAGGGGTGGAGAAATAGCTCAAATTTTAAACCTAGTGGTATTATTATAGTAATATAGTGTTATAGTAGTTCAAATAACTAATTGATTAACAATAATTTTTTATTGTATCAAATTTGAAAAGTAATGCGGCCCGTCAACTTCCCATTTTTCTATATGCGGCCCACTTACCCGGCTGAGTTTGAGACCCCTGGTTTAGACAATCATGTAAATATTGTTAAAATAACGAAAAAAAGTATATAAGTGGAATATTTTCTCTATTTAAATTCAGTTTAGAGGTGCTCATACACATTAGACAAAAGTCGGCTCAACCCACCAATATCAGCGAGATTGACCAACGATCTAATGTGTATGTGGGGAAACCTGACTCTCCTTTAATGGCCAATGTCCGGGGGAAAGAAGGATCGGTCATGTTGGATTTCAATATGCCCGTTCCTTTGTTCCCACGGGAGATAAGACACTGCCAGATGTCTTTGGATTAGTCCCGTCTCGCCATTGAAATAAACATGCATGCTTGGCCATGCTGACAGTTACTTATTCGCTATGGCCACCTTAAAGGGGTTATCAGAGTTGTTAATTTTTTTTTACAAATGGCTGCAAACGTATTAAAATAAAAAACAATTAGTACTCACCTATTCTTTCATTTGGCGATCAGTGTTGACGCTCCAGCGGTCCTCCCGGTGTTAGTTTACATGGGGGCAGCATGTGACTATTGCAAACCATCAGAGGTATCTGCGGTCATGTGTTATCTTCCTGGCATGAGCACTCAGTAATGGTCGCTATCATTCCAGGAATATGACACGTCACCGCCGAATCGGCAGGGAAATAATAGGTGAGTATCGATTTATTATTATTTTTATTTTAGCACATTTGCAGCTGTTTGTAATAACCCGGATAACCACTTCTTAGTATAAGATAAGATCAGTCTTCCAAGCACTAGCCCATCCAGAATTAATTAGTAAAATGTGTCTTTTTATCTCTCCAAGCAGACTTTTTGTGAATTATAGTTTTCTGGTTAGAATGAAGAGGAGTAAGGGCTTATTCAGACGAGTGTGAATCTCTTTCGTGTGCTATGCGTTGAAACAATGCACAGACAACGGACCCATTGATTTCAATGGGTCTATTCACACATGCAGGAGTTTTCATGTAGCGAGTGTCCGTTGCGTGAAACTCACTGCATGTCCTATATTAGTGTATTTCATGTACCTGAAGTCAATGGGTTCGTGAAAACCACGGACAGCAGACCAATCACATCCGTGTTCTGTCCGCGTTTAACGCATCAATTACATTGAAAAAAAGTGTTTGCAAGTGTGTGAACAACACATGCGACACGCAAAGCACACTGATGCAAAAACGCAATGCACACGGACAGCCAGTCATAAGGTGGCCATACACTTTGGATAACTGCCAGCCAAAGGCTCGTTCAGCCGACAGCTATTCCTCATGACCCCCCTATCCCCATACAGATGCATGCTTGGCTGAGCGTGCATGCGTTCTCAACAGGGAGAAGGGTGGAAGTCGCTGTCAGGCAACTTTGGCAGCAGCTTTTCTCCTTGCAAACAAAAGAATCGGGCATGTGGAAATTCAACAACCCAATCCTTCTCTCCTCCGACATCTGCTGTCGGGGGAGAGTTGGGACACCGCCATAATCATTAGATGGTCGGCCGGTCCTGCCAAAATCGGTGGGTTTGGCCGATATTCACCTGATGTGTATTGCCACCTTTGGACCTCATTCCTATGGCAGAGCTGTGTGCATGGAGCCTGTATAAAGGCACACTGAGTCCTTGTGGCTCTATATTGCAGAGCCTTAAGCACTCTAAGTGCCTCCGTATATTGCCAGCGTACAGCGCCGTATTATATAGCAATTCCCTCCTAGAAGTAGTGTTTCAAGCAGAAAAGCAAACATTTTAGATGAGTATATCTCTGTAATATGGTATCCGATGGAACGTGGATCAGTGGCAAACTGAAGTACAGTAGGATCCAATAGACTTATACGAGTGTTGAGAAGGTCTTGCAATTCATTCCATAGGTGTTCGATGGGGTTGATATCAGGGCTCTGTGCAGGCGACTCGAGTGCCTCCACACCAAACTTGTCAACCATGTCTATAAGGACCTCTCTTTGTGCAGAGAGACACAGCCATCATATAAAGATTGCACGGCTGTGTGCTTGATTTTATGCACCGGTTTGCAATGCGTGTGGCTGAAACACCGGATCTTTTGGCCACGTGTTGTACCAACTGACTAATCCTAAAAACCAGCAGCCCTACCCTATAACAATGGGTAGATGGATACCCGTTATTCATGGTTAATTCACCAGTATATATCTCTCCACTTTACATTATTTGTTGACTTAATCTTTCTCCTCTACTTGTCTTGATCTTTGGCCAGGTATAAAGTGATTCTGTAATTTGCCCCTTGCTCTTGTATTAGTGTGTATAGGGCTCATTATGTAATATACACTTTACTCAGTAGAGAAGTTGATCAATAGAAAACTTTAGTCTTAGGCTTAGTAACTAAATGTAGAGTTTCCTGGCCAACCAGTGGAGCAGCAGAATGTTAGTCTGCCTGGCGTGGGGAATTTAGATGTTAAACAAGCAGTAAACCTAAGCTACATGGGTAAGAGTATTAAAACAATATTGTCCGACATTGGTACTGCAAATTGTCATCAACTGTCACTTAACAACTTTATATTTCTAACAATGTGACAAGATTATCAATGTTGGGGAGATCAGAAAACTCAAATATCATACATTTTATATTACCTTATTACCAAATCACAGGTAATATTTACAATTAATATGTTTAAAGTATCAGGTAATAAACCTAATGACCGTAAATTACGATATCAGCACCATAACAGATAAGGGCCAATGGGATTAATAAGCCTCATCTAAACCGACTGTCTGAGTAATTAATCTCCCCGCAAAATGCCCAGTAATAAATAACTGAGGAGAATAGCTAGTGAATCTCCATATCCAGCGCACCCATCTTTCTATACTTTCTATAGGTCTAAACCACAGAACTGCTATTCGGACCTGATATCAGATTGGGGCTAGAACTGGAGAAAATGTAGTTATTTAACCATTGTATTAGCTTCATTTGTAAATTGTGGCAATTTCTGCAGCAATTCTGGGTCCCTAAGGTTGAGTTCACACAGCTTGCCGCGTTTTTCGCTTGCGCCCATTGAGTGCCACGGGCAAAAACGCAGCAAAATATGCTTTCGCTTCCTCCCATTGATGTTAATGGGAGGTTAGAAACGTAAACGCCCGAAGATCGCGATAAAAAAAAACCGCGTCTGCCTCCCATTGAAATCAATGAGAGGCATTTTCGGCCGTTTTTTGCCGCGTTTTCCGACGCGGTTTCCGCATCAAAAACCGTGTCTAAAAACTCTGTGTGAACAAGGCCTAACAGTGACCTCTTCCTTCTTTGGCTGAAAATTAGGGCTAGCTACTTTAGTTATTATTTAGTTATAATTCGTTTTTTATTGACTGTTCCTTTCTTTGTGCGGGTGTATGAGTCATTCACACTTTGCTTTGTAGTATTAGGATATCTTTTCCTTGGTTCCTGATCAGTCACCAATCTTCAGCCCATTCCTCCTTCACTCCAAATGACCCTGTTTAATGAGGCAATAAGAGGCAGATGTTTCATAGAGGTGGTCTTGGGGGCAACGAGGTCAAAAATGTATTTCAAGTGAGACTCCTTTTTTGAGTTTAAGGATTTATAGTTTCAGCCTAGACAGTACATTGTAAATGTAATCGCTCAATTACAAAAGACTTTCATATTTCACAATATTTTGGCTGTCTAAAGGGGAATAGTTGATGTTTAATGTACAAGATTCCGCAGTCGTTTAGCCGTGCACTACTACTAAATGGTCAAATATGGAGAATTAAGCTAAAATAATAAATGGAGACTCAAACACTGTAAGGGGCTAGTCACACATTTGGGTAAAATTTAGGGAATTATTTAATACAGGCACAAACTGAGGGATTTTGGGAGGAAAGGTTGGAGCCCAAGTAGAGCTCCAATCTGAACATTCGGGTTTGACTGCAGTTACCTCAATATTCTACTTTACAATATCTTAGTTATAATTGGTCCAGGAATCTGAGACACATGACAAGTTCTTCAGAGGTATCTGCAGCGAGGTTTTTTTTTTTTGTTTTTTTTTTTTGTTTTTTTTTTTAACGGTGTCCCACTGTATGAATCAGAGCAGCCACTATAAAAAGCAGTTTCCACTCTTTCGAATTCAAGGCGACCATATATTCACCCATTAGCGAGAATAAATGCCATGTAATACTACATTTACCCTGCAGTGGGCGCTGTAATTGCAAATGCTTCCCCCAGCAATAACAGCTGATCTATGGGGAGCCTTCAGTATAAAAAAAAAGGGTTAGCCAGATAAAAGAAAATGAAGGAAAGTCCATCAAAAACAACCAATTTTCAATTATGGACAGTAGTTTTATTGTATAATGTATGATAACATTGTGTATTATGTAATACGTGTGTTCAGAGAAATGTAAAAATTGATGATAATTAACCTTTTCCTGGTGCAAAGTTCTTGAATATTTATGTGATTAACTGGAATTCTTGAGGGACCATTCTTAACTTGCGTTTAATAGGAAGAAATTAAATACTATTGATAAGTTAGTAGACTTGGCAAAGCAGAAGGTCTTGAATGGGTTAATACTGTATCAGCCTTTAGTCATTCCGTACAGCGATCTGAGTTCACTGTAATATGAACTGAGTCTTGCTGACTTGTGCATGTTCCTGTGTGCGCTTCACATACGCAGGTTAATGGATCGTTCTATGTTACGAGGTTAATCTAAAGCCTAACGTGATGATGGGTGGGGATGTAGTCTGCGCCAGGTTATGGTTACCTGATATTCCAGGAGGCCTCGCTCATACAAACTTTTTTTCAGTGTTTTGAAATGCATGTAAAAATGCCATGCATTTCAAGTGGTTTTAATGGTTCTTTTCATATTTTTGTTTTTGGTGGCGTTTTTGTTTTTCGACATTTTGTTTTTGCGTTTTTCCTGATGTTTTTGAAGTTCTATAGAGAAGCCTATGGGGAAAAAAGGCCATATCTAGAGCATCCTGCAAAAAAACAAAAACCCTCAAACCGAAACACTGCGTATGTAGACATTCCCATATTTCACTATAGACTTTAACTTAACATCTGGTGCAGCCTTATTGGGAAAAAAAACGTGTAATAAAATGCCATTGAAAATGCAAGTAAATGCTTGGTGTCAATACAGCGTTAAGGTTAATGGAGTTGTCCAAGAGTTTTACAAATTAAATTAACTGCATTAAATGTTAGAAAAAAAACACAAAGGTTTATCACTTGTTAAATCCCCCGCCGCTCCAGTGCTGATGCTTCAGTGGTCCTGCCGGTCTTACCGCTGGTCGTACAGCTACGTGATTGCTGCAGCCAATCACTGGCCTTGGCGGTAATGCTAGCATGTATGGCATTAAAGTTCTGAGGCCAGTCATTGACTGCAGCTGTCATGTGGATGTACAGCATGTCATCACTGCAGGAAACCCAAATAAAGACCAGCGTGGCCCACCGGAGTACTGGTTCTGAAGCGGTAGGGGATTTAACAGGTGAGTAAACTTTGTTTTTGTATATTATATTATTTACTGAAGTTATTTTAATTTGTAAAACTGTTGGATAATCCCTTTGAGGAGGGAGTGGTTACAACAATAATTTATCAATGACAATAACGACCGCATGCGTAGGCCAATAGCAGCACAATTGTTCGGGTAATACCTGGCAAAATTGTGCGGGTATTGGCCATTGCAAGTGAACTGGGCTTCGACCGCATGCGGCTGTTGCTACTTGGGACTGTCCCTTAAGGCGGAATTCACAGGACATGGTTTCCCGGCCGGGTGCCGGCCGTTCATAAATCGGCCGGCACCTGGCTGCATTAGGAACAATAGACCCCTAATGGGGCTATTCACACGACCGATTTTTTGACGGCCCGGGAAAACCGGCCGTCAAAAATGGGACATGCCCTATTTTCGACCGGGTGCCCAGCTCCCATAGAAGTCTATGGGGCCGGGTAATACACGGCCATCACCGGAATGTGTCCCGAGTGATGGCCGGGTCTACCGTCGCTCGCGCTCTCTCTCCTCCTCCTCACAGTGCAGAGTGCATGTGAGGAGGAGGAGGGTCTTTTTTTTGCTCCCTGTAGGTGTCGGAATCCCCAATCCCCGGCCGGGGATTGGGGATTCCGCTACAGGAGAAGTGCGTGACTACACTGTCCATATATGGACACAGCGAAGTCACTCACTTCTGCAGCGGCATCCCCGACTCTATGGCCGGGGATGCCGCTACAGGAGAAGTGAGTGACTACACTGTCCATATATGGACACAGCGATGTCATTCACTTCTGCAGCGGAATCCCCGACCTACAGGGGCTGGGTGGTATCACCTGCAGGGGGCTGGGTGGCATCACCTGCAGGGGGCTGGGTGGCATCACCTGCAGGGGGCTGGGTGGCATCACCTGCAGGGGGCTGGGTGGCATCACCTGCAGGGGGCTGGGTGGCATCACCTACAAGGGGTAGGGTGGCATTACCTACAAGGTTCAGGGTGGAATTACCTACAAGGAGCAGAGTGGCATCATAGGGGGCTGGGTGGCATCACCTACAGGGGGCTGGGTGGCATCACCTACAGGAGGCTGTGTGGCATTACCTACAGGGGAATTGGTGGCATTACCTACAGGGGACTTGTTGCTATTACCTACAGGGGTGGCATTACCTGCAGGGAGCTCGGTAGCATTACCTGCTGGGGGCTGGGTGGCATTACCAAAAGGGGGCTGGGTGGCATTATCTACAAAGAGCTGTGTGTGGCAACAAATTTAAATGAAATTCATCCGATTTTAAAACGGACAGGGAAAAAAACGGATGCAAATCGGGTCCAAATCGGCCGGTAGAAACGGCAACACGGCCTGGAACGGAATCGGAACGGATGCAAACCGGATGCAAACCGGCCGGGAAAATTGGCCAAAAACTGCCGATTTTCCCGGCTGACACTCGGACCCTGTCGTGTGAATGAGGCCTAAGGAAAACGGCATGCAGTTGGCACCTGATAATTATCAAATGCCGAATGTTTCTCCTGTAGAAGACATGCACCCGAAGAACGCATTTCAAAACCAAGGCAATTGGTGGTAAAAAGTGCATTTTTGCTGAGTGGTCATTGGCCACGCAGAAACATATGATGCCATTTGACATGTGAAAAAGTACCCATAGGCCGATTTTAAATGACCATATTTAGTTCAGTACCTTGCATCAATGTTTGTATACCACAACTAGGAGTGGGTCCAAAACACGGAAGAGGAGCTGCACTTTTTTTTTTTTTTTTGCTACCATTTTGCATAACTGCAGCGGGAAAAAAAAATGCCACAAAACCAGCATGTGTAAATATATCCTTTAGTATTACACACATTTATATTTAACCATGTATATAACAACAAAAGAACATATGTATTAGCAGCTAAACGTATTACATTTTTTGTCTTCTAGATATGGAAAAATTGTCTCCACGAAAGCTATTTTGGATAAAACAACCAACAAATGTAAAGGTGAGAAATATGTACTTCGTCATAATCTTTATCTACCTACAGAATTGTATTTGCAACAAAACGTAAATGTGGCACATGCCTAAGGCAGCAGCATTTGTGTTGCTGTATAAACATAAAGACAGACTTGAGTCATGAAAATTGGAGCAGTTGCCCATAGCAACAATCGTGTTTCTCTTGACGATTGTTACTCATTGGCTCATAACTGGTACAAAGGAAAAGTGGAGTAGTTGTCCATGTCAACCAATCCGATTCCACCTCTCATTTTTCAGAGGTACTTTTGAAAATGAAAGTAGCAATCTGATTTGTTGCCATGAGCAACTGCTCCACAACTGTGCACCAGTTTTGATCTGTCTTCCCCAGTATGTCTGTGATACTAAAATGATGAATTGCAGCAAAATATTTATTTATTTCCTGTTTCTGATATAGTACAATGAATGTCACCACTTACATCAGTCCCTGTTCCAAATGGGGCTCGTAATCTAAGGTCACATGCCGTCATACGGGGCTCGGTTACGTGTCATGCGTATAGAGCTATTCTCCCCTATAAGCAATGCTAAAAATAGTTACGTACAATAGGCATCCAATGGAGCATGCCACGATTTTTTTCTGTAGGAATTTTTCCCCCCAAAAAACATCCATATGGGATTAGTTTCCATATTATAGCACAACATGGCTCTCAAACCCATATTTTAGTGACAATTTCAATGAACAAAAAAAAATACTCATAGGTTAATCTTCTGAGTGTGGGAGGAAACTGGAGAATCCAGAAACCCATTAGGGTTTTTTTTTAATTTACATGAACATTTACATTCAGTATGTGATGGGGCATGCCATAGTTTTTCTTTTTGTCATGGGTTCTCACAGAATCCTTGTGAAGAAACCTCTGCGTGCCTCCATGTAAAATCTGAGGTACAGAATGGGCCCATAGAATCCTACTGACTGTTGACTTGTTATTAGAATCTACTAGATATTCTATTATACCCAGCAAACTACACACAGAACCGTGTGAAACATACGTAAAAGGACACCGCACTCTTTACTCCAATGTATATGAATCCTGGGTTTCTGCTTGTCTATTGTAGTCTTTAGATCTGTAATATTTTCTAGTAGTGTTAAATAATGGCTAAATGCTCTAGAGCTGAGAGAAATGATGTCCAGAATGGATAATGAAAGGTCAGGAACCTGTTATCTAGAGATTTGCCTCAGTAATTCCAAGAAGGTCTCTTGTTATCAGGTCACGGGGCAGGCACATGTAATAGCACATTCCTTACATTCCAAAAATTTCTAGTGTGAGAGGCGTAGTCGAGCGCTGAGCAGAGCTGCAGAGACGTTCACACATATACAATATTTTGGGTAACAGGTTAGAATAATAAAGGTGATTTATACGTAACACTGTAGTGCGTTAAGCTGAGCTCATATCTGCGTGGTGAATTCCGATTTTGTCATAGGAGCAGAAAAACTGAGAATGACGGATCCGTTACACGACGAACACGTAAGGTGCCTTACGGGCACCTGCATGCGGCACTATTTTTCTGTCAAATGTGATGGAATCTGCAGCAGAACTCTCAACGCAGATGTGAACAGAGCCTGCATTCACAGTCACCCTATGATACAGATATTACCCACACACAAAACGGTCACCTATTTGCCATATGGGCAGGCATATGTATGCTCCTTTTTTAGGATACCATAGTCTACTAATAAGTCAGCCGCAGTGAGCCCAGGAGTGTGTCAGCCACAATGAACCCCCGAACAATACCAGCCACAGTGATCCCATAACGGTGCCTGCCACAATGAGCCCAAAACAGTGGCCACCACAATGAGCCCCAAACCATACCAGCCTCAGTGAGCCTAAAACAGTGGCCACCACAATGAACCCCAAACCATACCAGCCACAGTGAGCCCAAAACAGTGGCCACCACAATGAGCCCCAAACCATACCAGCCACAGTGATCACACAACAGTGGCCACCACAATGAGCCCCAAACCATAATAGCCACAGTGATCCCATAACAGTGGCCACCACAATGAGCCTCAAACCATACCAGCCACAGTGATCACACAACAGGAGCCTCCACAATGAGCCCCAAACCATACCAGCCACAGTGAGCCCAAAACAGTGGCCACCACAATGAACCCCAAACCATACCAGCCACAGTGAGCCCAAAAAAGTGCTTGTCACAATGATCTCCAGACAATACCATCCACAGTGATCCCAGAACCGTGCCTGCTACGATCAGCTCTGAACAATATCATCTACAGTGTGCCTAATACAGTGCCTGCCACAATAAGCCCCGAACAATACCATTTATCGTGAGACCGTAACATTTTAAGCCACCCTGACCCAGCCAATATTGCCAGTGCCACAGTGGCCATAGAAAAGTTGCTTCATTTTTCTTCCCGACTGCGCTGTCGTGCTCCTCTACCAGGAACTCAACGTGGTGGCAGGCAAAAAAAACAAGTCTCAGCAAGTGCAATTTACCTTATTTCCCCAAATCTCCAGCTGAAAGTGAATAGGGTGATGTGTAAACCAGAGCATTACACCTGTTATTAATCAGTTGTAAAGCGCTGACTTAAAGGTTTGTTCCCATCTTAGACATTTATGGCTTATCCACAGGAAACTCGTTCTGGAGATAGGTGCGGATCCCAGAGCTGGGACCCACATCAATCATACATTTATGGCATATCCCATGGATATGCCATCAATTTCTAAGGTGGGAATACCCCTTTAATACATAGTATTGTCCAGCTATAGTGTCTACCATTACCTTGGGGTTAACGCCACTTATCACATGTGTATTTTTTGAGGATATTTATAGAAATGATAGAGAATAGAAACAATGGCATTGATAGTAAACTACCATGCAACTACCATGCAGTTTTGCAGTTACTGTATTCAATACTATGTAAATGTTTATATTTTAATCCATTTTATTTATCTATAGGTTATGGGTTTGTGGATTTTGATAGTCCTGGCGCTGCCCAAAAGGCTGTTACCGCTCTCAAGGCCACTGGGGTGCAAGCCCAAATGGCTAAGGTGAGTCCTACAAGACAATATAACACGATATCATAATGGGATTACGAGACACAGGTTTTATAAGGAAGTAAGTTCTAAAATGGATCTTGGTAAAGCTGTTGATGTTGTACATTTGTACATGACCCTGGAAAAAACCTGGTCTGTGTGTCGGTGGTGAAAGGTATTACCTTTATTAAAGAGGATTTTTCACTCTGTTTTAGTAAATAATTTTATTTTTCCATGAAATAACAATTCTGGAGCATCTTTTCTAAGAACTCTAAATTTTGCAGTTCCACTGTTATTCCCACTAGAAAATTCTGAATAAATTGCCAACTGGGTGTTACCAATTAGAGGTTTGTTCCTACTCAGACTGACACTGTCCAATCAGTGCTGACTGTGTAGGGACACGCCCCTTTAAAAGGGGGAATGGGGACACCCAATTGTCAATTTATTCATACATTTCTAGTGGGAATAACAGAGGAACAGCACAATGTAAAGTTCTAAGATATGTTCCGGAATTGTTATGTTATAGGGAATACAAGTATTTAGAGGAGAGGTCCTCTTTAACGATTTAGCACTCTGTGTATGGTAAACGTTTAATTATTACGTTCGTTTGGCTTGTCAGAAAGGATTGTCTAGGAGCCTTAAAGGCGCCGTCTCATAAAGACGACCCCCTTCTCCAATAACAGTGCCCCAATAATGAACTGATTGCCGCAGATCCAGCTCCTATGGGTAAATGTAGAATGACTTGCCGGTCATTCAAACAAATGGCCCACTATGTAATATGTGGACGGGCTTGGACCGTCAAAATAACAACCGCTCTTACTAAACAGCTCTCTGTTCAAGCCCATAGAGGGGGCTCCTGAGCTGGTCCATCTTTGACGTCCATATGCTCAAATAGGGAATATGCAAAAGGGTTGTCTTGATGAGACAACACCTTTAATATTATTACCCACATCTGGTCTAATACGCTTTTCTCTTCGGTTTGGAGCCAGTTCAAGCATAATAACAGCACATTTTTTAAATACATTTACTTCAGGATATTACCTTGACCATATACCCCAATACCCCACCTTCCTCAGGACAACATACCCAAATGTTTATATATGACTTGATCAATTTTCTAGGAAACATTTAGAGGTTTGCACATGGTGCCTTATTATTAGTTATATGTTCTAATACTGAAACCTAACATCAGTTCTTGCCACAGGTGACAGTCCATGTGAGAATTGTAATAACCCCAGGTGTCTTTTCCCACAGGGACTGTCAGTGGCAGCCAGCGCTCTCTAATTTAATAACACTGTTTCTTTAAATACATTAGAATTGACAAATTCATTGAAAATGCAATATATGTCTTATCAGAAAAAAATCTAGAGAGATATTTTAAAGTTTTAGTATTTATCATAAATTTTATTACGCTTCTTGGTGTTCATATTCA